>NC_048301.1:44151467-44299165 GCF_013100865.1 Trachemys scripta elegans
ACTGTTTGTACTCGGCTAGCTTGATTATCACTTCAAAAGTTTTTTTTCTCTTAATTAATTGGCCTCTCAGAGTTGGTAAGACAACTCCCACCTGTTTATGCTCTCTGTATGTGTGTATATATATCTCCTCATTATATGTTCCATTCTATATGCATCCGAAGAAGTGGGCTGTAGTCCACGAAAGCTTATGCTCTAATAAATTTGTTAGTCTCTAAGGTGCCACAAGTACTCCTGTTCTTCTTTTTGCGGATACAGACTAACACGGCTGTTACTCTGAAAATTTTCCAGGAAGTACCTCAATGTATTGTTTCCCAGCAGTACCTCAATTTATTTTTTCTATTTTTGTAGAATTGCTCTATCATTCCTGATGTTTTCAATACCTCCCAGTTTAGTATTATCTGTGAATATAATTAACCCTTAAAGGAAATTACTATTTATTCTTGTATTTCTAGCCAAATTTATTAACCCCTTTGGAGACGGTGCACCTGAAATACCACATTGAGCCTCTAGGGGACTCACCCTTGGACTACAGCAGCAATAGCTACAGAGGCTTAGGACTCCGTTTCCCAGATTGGCACTACACTACCAGAACAAATCATAAGCAGAACTCAGAGACAAATGGTTTGGTTTCATTTTCAGTTTTGGCTGCGTTTGGAGTGTAGCAGGGAGAGAAGCATCACACCCCGAAAGGACCTTATACCTGCCACATTCCTACCAAAGGGAAGACTTTGAGTCCCTTTGGGATTTCTGGGCCATTGAAAAGTGTCATCACAGCAGAGACCAGAAACCTGGTAGGCTAAAGCCTGGTAGGCTCTTCATGGTCAGGCTATGAAGAGCCAGTTTAACTGCACATTGGAATCCAGACAAGATACCCACAAGGACAATCTTGCCATCCTTGGCATGGATACTTTGTAAGAACACTGCTTTTTATTTATTTTGCTATTTTGTTTTAATCCAGCCATTGACTTCAGCGCTGCACCACCTGTCAAAGACTTAGCTTAATCTCACTATTTGCCTAGGCTGGTGCTGGGAGGAAGCACAGCGTGGTTTGTACTGGCTGTACATTTGGAAAGGGTTGAGTTTAGGTATTGTCATTTTTTACTTTTATTATTCTGATCTCTTCTTCCATTGTTCCCTATCCTGAGTTCCCCATACCTAATAAAGCCCTGGTTACAGTTGTCTTACTTTAGGAATTGTGATAGCTATTTTATTTTTGTGCTCTCACTTACACGCCTCTGTAATAGATTGTGTGTTAAATATTTTCCCAAGGAACAAGCCCTCTGTGTTCTCTGCGCTAGGAGGGGTCTCATTGCTTGGAGGCACAAGGCGCCCTTATAGGTGAACCCAGGATCCATGACCCCGAGGAGAAAAGAGAGAAGGGTGCAGCCACATCTCAGGGCTGGGGTTACATTAACATTTAGTAGGCCATTCTATACATATACTTACATTACATTGCATCTGAAGAAGTGAGGTTTTTTACCCACGAAAGCTTATGCCCAAATAAATCTGTTAGTCTTTAAGGTGCCACCAGACTCTTTGTTGTTTTTGTGGATACAGACTAACACGGCTACCTCCTGATACTTGATACTTACATTAGTGGCCCTGTACAACTACACAAAGCCGAGATATAGTAGAAATACCTCATTCCTGCTGCACTAGGGTTCAGGTAACAGAGAGTACATAGGCCTACACCATTTCCTGTGCACTACACTATTCTTTCTATACTTCAGGGGAAAGGGTGTGTATGTTGGGAGAATGGCAGCAGTGTGGTAAATGAGTCCATGTACAATTTGAATTGCCAAACCCAAACCCCATGAAGGTGGGAAGCAATGGGATGGATCGACTACTCCCTTCTCTGAGTCCTGTAACAGCAGCTGTAAACCAGATGAGCACTGGCTATTGCATGTTGCAACCAAGGATTCTGTCCCTCTTGCTACAATAGCTTCCCCATAAGAGACATGATAGTTTCCTTGTGTATAGGATAATGTTTAAGAGCTTAGAGATCTGTACTTTCAGGAAGGGATTGATGAGAGAGGACAGTACACGTGGAGAAGGGAATAAAACCTGAATGTGCATTGCCTTAGCTCTCTGTCTTTTTATGCTTGAACATGGAACACCTCTGCTCTGTACCTTTTTGTTTTTAATTTCCTGAATGCACTTCTTGTTTACTCAGCCTGTGCACTGATTTCCAGGATCTAGCCACATCTGTCATCTTCATAGGATTAATGAGCTGTTTCCTACTTCCAGATAATTTACAGATTTTTTCAGTGAAACTGGGCCTAATACTGTTCCCTATGGCATCCTCTATACACATTGCTCCACTTGAAGGTATTGCCATTGATCATTACTCTTTGTTTCCTTCTCTCAGCTACTGTGCAATGCAACTGACCAGACTCATATCCAAGCCAATTTGAATTAAATTGTCTAGTAAGATTTTGAGAAGACCAGTATAAATCACTGCCAATACATAGCATATGGTTTGTTTTTAAGAAGTTACCAATCAATTTAATAGTCCATTCTCACTATTACTAGTTCTGGTTACATATTGGAAATGAAATAGTTATTTACCTCACAGACTTGGTTTGTAGCTGGATTCGTTAATGTTCATAAAATGTTTTGAGATCCTGCTAGACAAGAACAAAGTATAATTATTATTGGTTAACGTGTGATTTGAAAATCTTTTACCAACACCTATATTCAAAACTATTACATACTGCCTTTGTAATCTAAAATATTGTACTGCTAATCTATTAAGAAGCCCCTCAGAAGCTATCATTGTTGTGCCCAATACATCCAGGTGAATTGTAGACAGATCTATTGCATTAGATTTAAAAGTGCATAGTGACTCAGGTGCTTTACTGGTTTTTTCAATTTCAGCGAACTCTCAACAGGACCCAGCTTCCGCTGGAGATTTATATCTCAAGTCAAGAGTTTCAATCCAAGTGACCTCATACAACTTTGTCTCTTGCCTTTTCAAATTAAAGCACACACTACATGGGGTAAAAAGCCAAATGCAATTTTCCCCCTTGAGAGGATGGAGAAGGAACCACATGTGACAGATGCTAGTCACATTGTTTAATTAATCATTGGAAGGTGATCAGATACCTTAGTATCAGCCACAGTAAAAAACCTCAGTAGAAAAGAACAGAAAATCCTTGCATTTTATAAGTACTGAGATGTCACTATTTACTGCATTTTTAAAATAGCTACTTATTTTGACTTCTCCAACAAATTGTATTTTTACATTTATCCAACAAAATCAACTTTGATAGAATTACATTTATTGAAGGCCAGTTGTTTTGCTTCCCTACTATGTAAAACATCTGTTTCGTTAAAAAAATATTTGTATGTTATACTAGTGATATTTCCTGGAAACAATTTTCAAGGCAACCCAGGGACTTTGTCAGACAGAGTAAATAATTAAGAACTTTATTGAGGGCAATTCTATTGCACTACTCCTAATTATGTTATGGCTGATACTGTGCTGACAACCACCAATGGGTAGTAATTGAGTGTCCCAAGGAGGCAAATTCTGGTCCCTACTCTGGATATCTAAAGCAAATGCAAAGCTGTCTTGACTCCAGGCAGCAAGAGCCAGTCTAGCAGCTCTGCACCAACTCTCTTCCTAGCCTCTGCATAGAGAGTATGGCTGGTATGTGTTATATTCATGACACGTAAACAGAGAAGCTGGTTGAAAACAAAAAATATTCTTTGTGGATGTTGCAACAGAACACTACCTTATTTCTTAAAATCCAGAACCTTAACATACAAGAACCAAAAACAGAGAAAGAAAAATTAGGCAGCTTCTTAATGCAGAGATACACAACTCACCCTAACTTGCTCTAGGCTGGTTCTTTGTAGACGGACGGTAGAAAGACCCAGATCACAGGCTTTGTTACAGAATGCCCTAGTCTGGAAGCAGGACCAGGAAAGTCCCTGAGAATTTAAAGTGCTGGCTTGTAATTTTAACACAATTTTCAATACACCACAGCTTGGACTGTCTTTAGGCTGTTTGAATTTATACCAGAGACCAGACTGGTCTTTAGCTGGACTCAGGAACAAGAGTTGCAAATGTGGCACAGAGACACCTTTTTATCAGTCACCTAACATTAGTCATGTACCAAATACATCTTGGCCATACCAAAGAATGTGGACTCCTCTGCTCTTTCTTGATATGTTTCCCAGATGTCCATTTAGAGTTGCCTACAAAAGGCACAAATTATAACTTCCATTTATTGACTGTTTACAACATTGTAACCATCGCAACAAACTACAAGAGAAATGGTGAAGTCTCCATTTTTTGATGTCTTCAAATCAAGAACGGATACCTTTCTGGAAGATATACTTTAGTGGAACACTGTCAATGAGCACGTTATGGGCTGTCTTGCCTAATGGTTGCAGCAAGAGTCTGGCCAGCCAGTTAGACCTGAACTCAGAAGGGGCAGGTCCTGAAGTGGAGCCAAGGGTAAGAGGCAGGAGTCAAAGCCAAAGCCTAAGGTGAAGGATAAGCCAGAGTAGCAGTCAGGAGGTGTTGCCAAGAATCAGACTGGGAGTCAGAAGCCAGGGTCAGAAGCCAAAGGGTTAACTGGCTTCACAGTCATTGGTGTAGCCAAGGATAAGGGCTAGGAGTCTGAAGCCAGCACAGAGCTGGAGACTGGGGCAGGTAACAGGCTGGAACCGGAGCAGGGCTAGAGACAGCAGAGGCAGGGACAGGACCAAGCACAGCTACAGGCAAGAAGTGCATTGAGCAGCCAGAGCTCTGCTGTTGCTGCTGGGCTTATAAATCAGGCTGCTGGCCCTGCAGCTAATCAGGCACTGTGATTAATCAGGCAGTTCCAGGGCAGTGCAGTTGGGCCTATTAACTGCCTAGCAGCGAAGTTAGCAGGGAAGCAGGCCAGTAGCTGGTCCTAGCTCAGTGGTCCCTAAACTGTGGGGTATGCCTCCCTAGGCAGGCATGGAGGAACATTGGGTGGGGGGAGCAGACAGGCCCAGGCCAGCCTCCATGGCGGGCGGGGAGGCAGTGCCACCCAGCCCAACTCTGCCCCCAGGTCCGCTCCAGCCCCATCCTCAGCCGTGTCCCCACCCCCACCCCCAGCTCCGCACCTGGCTGTGGCCCTGGCTACCGTCCCCGGCTATGGCTCCACTCCCGGCTCTGGCTGCCGGCCCTGCCCCACCTTACCCGTGTCTGCCCCCCCCACCCAAGAGCCAGAGCCCTGCTCCCGGCTGCAGCGAAGGAGGGTGGGGGTACGCAGACCAGAATATGGGGGAGGTGCAAATGAAAAGTTTGAGGACCACTGTCTTAGCTGGTCTGACCTCTGATAGACACAAGGTATTGGGCTCAGTACAGGGGTACCTGGAGGAAATTCTATGGCCTGTGTGATACAGGAGGTCAGACTAGATGATCCCTTCTGGCTTTGAAATCTGTGGATCTATATTACATAGCAGATTAGCTCAAAGATATGGTCTCAGAAGAAGCATAAATTGAGGAAGTCAGAAATAGGCTAGCAATTTTGGCAATCATTTTCAGTTAGAAAATGAGTTAACTTTGGCCACTAAAGTTAAACAGTTGTGTAATCAAGAAAGCCAGAAAATGAACAAGTATTAATTTACTATATAAGCAAAATAGTAATGTCATTATTGTGTAATGTAAAACATTTTCCTGAAGAACTAATACGTTTAATTTGAGACTAATATCATTCAGCTATTCTACATGTAATCTAAAGTATCTTCACCAACTTCTCAACGACTTATTTTGTGCTGTTAGTTACTGAATGCGTTTTTAGCTTCTGTCAAGTGATAATTATCTATCTGAGTTCAGTATCTTACACAGTAGCAGGTTCTGTGCAAAGCCAGAAAGGATTTAAACCTGAAGTGTAATAAATGTTAATGTAAAGCTGGGACCTTCCATCTGTCTTTCAAAATCTTCCAACTCGATTGCTGACAAATATACATCCCTAGTGTCAGTTTATAGCTCATAACCATCCAGCGTAGGGCAAATATAACCACCCCCAAAACATGATCATGAAAATATCCAACAACCATGATCCTATGAGGACCCCTAGTGAGAAATTACATATAGAAACCAAATAGTAATAGTCGGGCTGTCCTACTTCTAATATACATGTTAAGAATATAAACATTTTAACCTTATATCTTGTATTGCAGCCAGTGATGATTATTATTCATTGTATTATAGTTGCCCCTAGAGGCCTGGGCCCCATTGTATTAAGCATTGTACAAACATATAACAAAAAGACGATCCGTATCCTGAGAGTTTACAATTTAAGTAAAATTTTAGCTCTATCTTTGGTACTTACGTGACCCCAAAAGTACAGTATCTGAACACCTCACAATCTTTAATGGATTTACACTGGAAGTGCTTTGTCTCCACTTTACAGAGAGGATAAGATACAGTAAGGGCCAGAGTTTAAAGGTATTTAGGCATTGTTATGCTCAGCATTGCAACACTTAATTCATTTTCAAATGAGAGTTAGGCACTTAGGTGCCAAAATCCCA
The DNA here is from genome assembly GCF_013100865.1 of Trachemys scripta elegans. NCBI lineage: Eukaryota > Metazoa > Chordata > Testudines > Emydidae > Trachemys > Trachemys scripta. Next base: position 44,157,984 of record NC_048301.1, read on the forward strand.
TTAACTGTCAATGGGATTCAGACTCCTAAGTGCCTAAATGCCTTTTGAAAATCTGGACCCAACTGACTTGCCCACAGTCACACAGGCAGCCTGTGGCAAAGCAGGGGATTGAATCTGGGTTTCATAATGCAGAGCTGTAAAAGGAGATAGCCAGAACTCAAGGCAACTGGCTCTCAATTTGGGGTTTCAGTGTACAAAACCCAAACCAGAGTCCCATTTATGCCAGGCCCGAAATTCTGGGGACAAGGGAGATGTCTGGATAATTGGTTCTGATCTGGGCCATTCTGTTTCAAATAGAGATGTCCAAAACCAGGGGTGGTTTTGATTGGGATTGAGTGAACTTGTATTGCTTAGTTTTGTCCCCACCCAAGAATAGCTGCTCTTAGTTAAAATTTTGAGTGGAGCACTGTAACTTTCTACATGAACTTACTAAGAGTACTTTTGAAAGTGCCCCTCAGTGCTTCTGCTATGCCTGACGGGAAGTGCAGTGATGTCTTCGTGCTGCTGCTTTGGAACCCCCTAGAGGAATGTGTTTATGTGTAGTACATACGGGCACTTTTGAGAATGTTTCTCCTTGTGGCCGCTCGCTGTTCTGCTGCAGCTTCCAGGCTGTTCAATAAAGTTCTGCTGCTTCTGGTGGTTTAGAGCCTCAGGGCTACATCCAAAAAGATGACTTAGAGTGAGTGTTGAAACATTTAACCTTGGGCGCCCTGGTCAGCCCCCAGGCTCCCAATCAATGCATGGGGAGAGTTAGGCTCCTGGGAACAGGTGTCACAGAAGCCGCACACAGAACTGGAAGATGCCTAGTTTAGCCAGCTGGAAATGCTGAAGAGAGGCATGTGGCCTAATCCCTGAAAAGAGGTGGGACTTAGGCCCCTAACTCCAGACTGGAGGAAGGTGCCTATCTCTGCTTGACATTTACAGCTAGGATGTGGGACACCCAGTTTCAAATCTCGCTCATCTGATTCAGAGTAGGGATTCAAACTCAGGTCTCCCAACTGAGTACCCTAGCCACTGCATTATTGGGCATTCTGGGGTAGGTTTCACTCAACCTCTCCTGTTGAAGCTCTTCCACTTTGTATAATATACTTAACTCTTCATTGGAGCAAGGTCTCATCTCCCAGATGAGTGCCCTAACCATCAGGCTATACTCATTTTCACACTCTCTGGTCCATCATGGATTCTACATCTAGAAGCCCATTCTGTTAAATTAACAGCTGTGAATGGTTTAAAAGATACATTTGTTCATCTTTGTTTTCTCATTTTTCTGGGCAGGGCAGTTCTCCAGGTTCGTCCTACAGTGCTCACTGCTACTCAGAAATTGCAAGTTTCTTACTCTATATATGAGAGACTGTGAAAGAAGCAGAGATAAATTCCTCTTAAATTTGTGGGGGCTTGAAAAATAGTTCTAGCTGTAATATGTGAAAGCCTTGTACAAGAAGAACTGCTGTGATCAATTTTGCTACATTTAATATTCCCCTAATGAGTGATCAAGTACATGGATATATTCCAGCAGCAAAACATGCATGACAACACTGTCAATGTGATGAAAATTCAAGGAAGATGAAGGAAAAGTAGATTTCAAAGAATATCAATCGCACTTGATTTAGTTGCAGCATCTGAGAAATTGGACAATTTAAGAATACATTGCACTAAGCTTTGAAATTATAATTTTTTATATCATACGCTACATAAATAATGTTTTCATTTAATTGTGTCTATGGTTGTACTTTCCTAATGCTCTTTTTGTTCTCTACCCAGACAGTAACTATCTCAATGAAATGTTCATATGAGAAGCCATTTGAGACTCCTTTGAATTAGTAATATCCCAAAGACTGTTTATGGCAGCAGTAATTAAGTGATAGGGCCTCCAATTTCCATCTAATTAGAGTGCTCGTTAATTTCCCCAAATCCTCACTAATATTTAGAAAGTTGCCAGATAATGCAACAAGCGTAATGAAAAGAGATTAGTTTCAGAAAGACTTTTTTTTAATTTTTTTGGCTGTGTCTGATAACATAAGCACCATAATGGTGAAATACCTGGAAATACCGTGGAAGGAAGAGCACACACAGATTGCATGTAATTATGCTTCAGCCAATTCTTTAGCCTTGGTATTTATAAAGGTCTACATTTCTGCCCTTTTGCCTGAGTCTTCTTGATATATTTGTACCTTAGGGTAACTATCCAGCAGTTCTATTAAGTGGTACATCTGTTATTGCACTAAAATCACCCCCCTCAGACAGAGAAACCTTCAGAGATCAGAAGCTGAGTTAATTTTCATGTGTTATCAAAAGATAATTTAGGTTTTTATTGGGGAAATATCTTTTCCAAAATATCTATTCCCAAAAGCCATTCACAGAAGAAGCAGTGACGTAACTGTGTGAATCATAAAAGGAAGACATAAACATGTGTACTGCAATTTTGAAAACACACAGATTTTTTTTTTACAACAGACAATTGAATGTTAAATAGTCCTATACATGCCTTTACTGAAATGATTTTTCTTTGAATGTACTTTATGCCATTTTAGAGAACGAGACAGAAACACAGGCACTTGATTTAGGTAATTGTGAGAAAACACGTGAGTGACCATCACTATGATATTTGTTATTTTGCAGTTGGGTCACTTAAGTTACATGGTGCTGTTTCTGTTCCAAGCCTGGATAAAATAAGCTTCAAAAGATTGGGGAGGGGGTGTTTGTTTTTTGATTATCTGCAAATATTCACAATTGCTTAAGGAATCTATTGGGCAAAAAATAATTTAAAAAAACCCCTAAACATCTGTAGAAGCACTTCTGGCAGGAATTTTCTGCTTCTAGAATTTGTAAAGCATTTGCTGTTGAAGAACATTTTTATGAATGAACTAGTAAAAAGCAGGATGGACAAATAGCCACAGAACTAACATGACAGTTCTATTTGTGAAGACATTCTCAAGTAGATGTCAATGATATTAACTCAAAAAGTAACTGCAAAATATTTTTTAAGTACATCCGAAGCAGGAATCCTGCTAAACAACCAGTGGGGCCACTGGACTATTGAGATACTAAAGGAGCACTCAAGGAAGATAAGGCCATTGCAGAGAAACTAAATGAATTATTTGCATTGGTCTTCATGGCTGAGGATGTGAGGGAGATTCCCAAACCTGAGCCATTCTTTTTAGGTGACAAATCTGAGGAACTGTCGTGGATTAGAGGAGGTTTTGGAACAAATTGATAAATTAAACAGTAATAAGTCACCAGGACCAGATGGTATTCACCCAAGAGTTCTGAAGGCAGTATCAGGGTAAGGATGCCTCTGGCCCTGTATCTGCCACAGCTGGGCTTGTAGGTCATCCCTCTCCTGCTCTACACCTTTCAGCAGGAAACATACAATTTCTTTCTCCTCTTTGGCATGTCAAACCTGGTTTCTCTGGAACTCTAAGTTCCCCTCCGCTATTTGCAGGGCCTCCTCAGCAGCTGCCAATTTCTCCCACAGCTCTTTCACCTGCCCCTCTGGGTCCCCCAGTACCTTTTCCCCCAGCGTCTAGGTCCCCACAGTAGCCTGCTGGGCCACTGGGTTCACCCCTACATCTTTCTGGGCCCACTCTGTTTCAATCTTTTTGTCTCTCCATTCTTTCTGACTCCCAGCCAAGTGGGTGGATGGAGCCTCTGCCCTTTCTGTGGTTATACCCACTTTCTCTGTACTGCCAGTATGTGCTTCCAGTTCCCCCTTCCTGGGAACTTTACCCCTCTCTGAGCCATTCCTCTTCTTCCTATGCGGGCACTTCCTTTCTCTGTGCCCCAACTCCCCACATAAAATACAGAGCCTGCCCCCCAATCTCTTAGCAGGAGGACCTCTTTTGGGCACCCTGGCTTTTTCCCTTCCTGGGGAGCTTCTTCGTTACAACTCACATAGGGGCATTGCCTTTGTAGGCATCCCCTCTGGCTACAGACATAACATAATTTTGGCTGGGCTCCAGGCCTTGGGCTTTCCTCCCTGTTTCCAGCCCTTATGGCCTTTCCTATTTTTCTCCTTCCAACACCTCAATAAGTACCGCCATAATCTCCAGCACGTACTCCTACAGCTACTGTTTCGCCTCCCACAGTCTTTGCTGATTTTCCAGCATCTGCGTCAGCAGGGCCTGGATCCCCCCTTGCTACTTGTCTATCCCCTTTGTTGGGGGTAGCAAATGAAGAGCCCAGCCTGGGAAGGTTTTGCTGCCCTCTGCAAAGAGTGCCTCTGCCCAAAGTGACTCTCTACATCTTTTCTCTTCCTCCCTCACCTCCAGGGAGTCTCTCCTGCATCGAACCACACTCCTCCCTTGTGTCAGCAGTGACCATGCAGTACTGTCTCTCTCAGTTCCCTTTCCTCAGGGTCAATTGTCCTATACAATTCTTCATTCAGGCATCAGTCCTTTGCACCATCCCCTTACCTCAGAGGCAACTGAATGCCTGCATTCTCCACCACGTTGTCACGGGGTGCAGCCCTCACTGCTGGACTGGCACCTCCTCCTGGTCGTGCAGGGGATTAGCTTGAGGCGAGGCCCACATCTGCAGTCTGCACACTGGCACTCTGTATCTACTCCCACTTATGGCTCCTCTCTCTCCTTCAAGAACTGCAGCGTCCTCTTTGCAACACAGCCCTCCAGCCCATGTCGTCATCTGTATTTCCTCCTTTGGGGGGAGGGAATATCTCTGTCCAACAGTCCAGCCTATTCCCCAGTGGTGAGTTGTGGGGACCCGGGCCCAACCTCTACTCTGGGCCCCAGCCCAGGGACCCTGTAATAGCTCCTCTATAACCCCTGTCAATGCTGCTATATTTCCCTGGGCCATGTGCATGGAAAGATACTGTCTCAAACATGGAGTCAGGAATCACATGTTCTATGTGCCTTGCTGAGCCACTGGGCCTCCATGGTCCATATGCTCTCTAAGGTATCCTCAGGAGGGGCTCACTGAAAGAGTTTATTCTCCGTAATGGCCCATCAACCATGGCTGGCTGGCCTTAATGTAAATCTGTCTTGTGGGTGTAACCCAGGAACACAACACATTTGAAATACAAACATATAGCAAATATTCATAACTTCAGATACAATAATAACAAATGGATTTAAACACTATAATAATACTTCGCAGCTTATAACATTTTCATTGACACCTTACAAGTAATACTTTGTATAAAATTTATCAGAATTGTGCAACAGAGATGATACATCACCAGTTACACCTTTACACCTTAGTGTACACATGGCTTTATTTCTTTCTATACAGCATCACAATAACATTTAAAACACTAACATATTTTTCAGATGTTTTAAAGAATAGGAAATTGAGCCAACACCTCACACCAATAACCTTTTAAAATTATAGTTCAGTTTGCTATATGCTATTTAAGAAAGATTTCCCATTAAACATGTTATTTAAAAAGTGCAAACATTAAAAAGTATGAAGATCATAAGCTAAGTTACAGAAACAATTCTGACACAAACCTTAATATTCGGTTCATAGACACAGATGATTAAAGAGGAAATAATTCTCATTGAGCAGCACCCAAACATCCTTAACTCTGACCCTAGAAAAAGACATTCACAGTACCTACGAGTCTAAAGCAAACTTGATGGAGATTTTCATAGACATCCAGGGGATAGAGCTACATATTTTTCATTCAAATTAATGTCTCCATCACCATAAAAAAAATAAAGGTTAGTCTGAATAGACACACTATTAACCAGATGTTTCTTAGCATAAGAGACCAATAAAATCCCTTTAAAAATCTTAATTCTTTTTAAATATTGTGCCAGAATCCTTCTAGTATCCAAAGTATGTAACACCAATAATTCCCCTTTATTAGCATGTGACTTAGGGAAAATGGTAAATTAATAGTTTGATTGATGTGAAATTCAGATACTATCTTTGGTAGAAATCTGTGGTCAGGTCTAAGAATCACTTTGTTGTTATGAAATACAGTAATGGCAGATCCACCATCAGAGCATATAATTTTCTCACACTTCTGGCTGATGTTATATAAGAATAATAAATTCCATCTTTATAGACAAATAAAATAAGGAACACTCTGCCAAGAGTTCAAATGGTGGTTTCATAATGATGGACAAGACCAAATTGAGGTACCAGGTGGGATCAGATCCCACAAAAGGGATACAAATTGGACAACTGCTTCATAAACCTTTTAATTGTATCATGCACAAACAGTGATCTACCATCAAAGCAAGCATGGTAAGTGGAAATAGTTGCCAAATGAACTCTTAAAGAAGCATTAGATAAGCTGTCAGATTTCAAATACATTAAATGTTCCAAAACAGAGGAAACGGAAGCTGAAACTGGGGAATCAGATTTTTTTGGCATCCAAGAGACCTGGAGAGTATTAGATCAGGCGAATTACTCAGTACTGCACCTCTGCTCTTCAAAATTGAAACCAGAACTGTCCTGGGCTTCAGAGATGGAACCACAGAGGTCATGTCAGAATCAGACAGCTTTAGTAAATCTGACGCACAGGATCTGTTACTACTAACAGTGGCTCTCTTTTCCCTGGCCTTCTTGGAAAATAATATACTTGGAGCTGACGATGTGGCAGTCATCCTTTTTCCACCACTGGGACCTTCAGAGACTTGACAGCTTTGAAAGAAGGATCCAGAGCCAAAATAGATGATGGTCCCAGTGACTGGGAATCTTTACACAACTTAACTTTGCTGAAGGAAGCTACTAGAGCTGAAACAAGCCTATTGGACTTCAGACCCAATGACTTTCTGGAACCAGACAGTTCAGCAGCAAGGGTTTCCTTAAGCAGAAGCATCTGCAGTTTGTTCTGCCTCTCCCTGTGAGTGCTGGGTGTGAAAGTCTGGCAAATGGAACACCCACATGGAGAATGGCCTTCACCCAGGCATTTAAGGTACCTCACATGGTTATCTAATACCAGGAAGACATCTGGGCATGAAAAGCATCACTTAAAACACGACTTCTTTTTCTGTAGTTCCGCCATCACACGGAACCAACTCCACAAGCTACATTACTATCTATACTTAACACTACCTTATATTGAACAGTAAATTAAATTAACAGCTATAAACTACAGACTATTGAGACAGGCTCAGTGGAGAAAAATCCAAGATCCAAATGGACCAGACCAGTTCATTTCCAACTGCTGCAGGGGCTGGAAGGAACTGAAGCAGTATGAGGTGCACTGCCCCCTTAAATAGCCTTGGGCTGAGAACATTTGATGACACTGAGAGGGGGGGTAAGAGGGGTACAACATGTGTATTCTAACAGACATTGCTTGGAGAAGGGTCAACCATTGGGCACCACCAGGTGGCTCAAAACCAATAAGTGGGACTACGCAGAGCCACTTGAAGAACTATAAGCATCACCACAAACATGGTGCATGTCCACAGGGCTGGCTCTAGGCACCAGTAAACCAAGCACGTGCTTGGGGCAGCACAATTTCAGGGGCAGCATTCCAGGCACCTTTTTTTTTTTTGCTTCTGCAGTTGCACTCCTGGAAGTTTTTTTTTTTTTTTTTCTTTTTGCTTGGGGTGGCAAAAAACCCAGAGCCGGCCCTGCATGTGAATCTTCATGATCAATCTTATTCCCCAGACATGTAAAACACATTTTAAACTGATGTGGAAAATCCTTGTTATAGTAGCACTCTGGATCTCTGCAAACCAGGCACTGTCAGAAACTTCTCTTTGGTAACTGCCCAGTGAACCACCTTCCTACTGAAAGTGGAGAATAACATATTTTATATTGTGTACACTATTTACTATAGCTATACAGGGGACAGTGGATGTCTATTAAGGAAGATAGATTTAAGAACTCTGTAAATTGTCAAACAAAGGGAATGACCTTCAAATAAATAATTAAAGAATTAATTGCATTGCCACGAAGAAATCAGGCTAAAATGCAAAACTGTTTCCTGTTTTACTTGCCAATTACATTCAATATTTCTGTTTTCTTAGATATTTGTAACCAGAATCTTTGAATCAGTTAACATTAATGTGTTCTGCAATTACCTAAAGGCATATGATAAAATGATCCTTTATTTAAGATACTTCCTATAATGAAAAACAAAAAAGGGATGTAACAAATCACAAGGGAAATTACCATTAATATGTTTGATATCCAGTTTCTCAATATTTTTTCTATAAAAAATAGGTTAGAGACTATATTTAGAATGTATCTCTCCGATTTAGCTGCCAACTGAAAACACCTTTTGTATCTACCATTAAATTAGTCTAGATAAGTGATTCCTTTTTTCAGCTAGCACATACATCTAACAATCCTTAATACCAACCATCGGTGGTTTATGTATAAATCATCAATTCTTACCTTCTTTACTGCCAGAAGCCGAATGCATTATCTCTACAATAAACATTGTGCTAGCTTCTGGCACAAGAAATACAGGATGCAAACACTGACCTCAGCCTGACACAAATATGTACAGCATGCAACACCATCAAGCTACTTTGCAATCTGCATTTATGTCACAATGCCCTTCGACTTTCACTAATTCTAATAAAATATTCATTAGCAGATTAAATAAATTTGTATTCAAGAAACAACAGAATTACAAATAGCTAAAAAAAACCATTGTTATGTGGATGGCCAGTGAACTTCATCAAATTTGGTTTCTGTCTGTGATTGAAATAATGGAAGTAAAATTCAGTTAGCATCAAAAATAAATGTGCTAGATCCTAAGACTTCTTTATTCATAATGTTTAACAAAGTAAAATAAATATTTTCATCATAGTGAGACGTCAGATATGCTTATCACAACTCTGGTAGTTTGTTTTGATCTGGGGAACTACAGGCCAGTCAGCCTCATCTCAGTCCCTGGAAAAATCATGGAGCAGGTCCTCAAGGAATCAATTCTGAAGCACTTAGAGGAGAGGCAAGTGATCAGGAACAGTCAGCATGGATTCACCAAGGGCAAGTCATGCCTGACTAACCTAATTGCCTTCTATGAGGAAATAACTGGGTCTGTGGATGAGGGGAAAGCAGTGGATGTGTTATTCCTTGACTTTAGCAAAGCTTTTGATACAGTCTCCCACAGTATTCTTGCCAGCAAGTTAAAGAAGTATGGGCTGGATGAATGGACTATAAGGTGGATAGAAAGCTGGCTAGATCGTCCGGCTCAATGGGTAGTGAGTGATCAACGGTTCCATGTCTAGTTGGCAGCTGGTTTCAAGCGGAGTGCCTCAAGGGTCGGTCCTGGGGCCGGTTTTGTTCAATATTTTCATTAATGATCTGGAGGACTGCACTCTCAGCAAGTTTGCAGATGACACTAAACAGGGAGTAGTGGTAGATACGCTGGAGGGTAGGGATAGGATACAGAGGGACCTAAACAAATTAGAGGATTGGGCCAAAAGAAACCTGATGAGGTTCAACAAGGACAAGTGCAGAGTCCTGCACTTAAGACGGAAGAATCCCATTCACTGTTATAGACTAGGGACTGAATGGCAAGGAAGCAGTTCTGCAGAAAAGGACCTAGGGGTCACAGTGGACGAGAAGCTGGATATGAGTCAACAGTGTACTCTTGTTGCCAAGAAGGCTAACGGCATTTTGGGCTGTATAAGTAGGGGTATTGCCAGCAAATGGAGGGACGTGATCATTCCCCTCTATTCAACATTGGTGAGGCCTCATCTGGAGTACTGTGTCCAGTTTTGGGCCCCACACAACAAGAAGGATGTGGAAAAATTGGAAAAAGAGTCCAGCGGAGGGCAACAAAAATGATTAGGGGGCTAGAGCACATGACTTATGAGGAGAAGCTGAGGGAAGCTGTTTAGTCTGCAGAAGAGAAGAATGAGGCGGGATTTGATAGTTGCTTTCAGCTACCTGAAAGGGGCTTCCAGAGAGGATGGATCTAGACTGTTCTCAGTGGTACCTGATGACAGAACAAGGAGTAATGGTCTCAAGTTGCAGTGGGGGAGGTTTAGGTTGGATGTTAGGAAAAACTTTTCACTAGGAGGGTGGTGAAGCACTGGAATGGGTTACCTAGGGAGGTGGTAGAATCTCCTTCCATAGAGGTTTTTAAGGTCAGGCTTGACAAAGCCCTGTCTGGGATGATTTAGTTGGGAATTGGTCCTGCTTTGAGCAGGGGGTTGGACTAGATGACCTCCTGAGGTCCCTTCCAACCCTGATATTCTATGATTCCCCATAGATATTACTTCCTGTGAGGCATGATTCTTCATTGTTTTGTTTATTCTAGGCAGTATGTCTGTTTCTCCTGGATAATATAACAAAAATATCAGGACACTTTGCTGTCTGGTACTATTATGTAAATAAGATTTTTGTGTAGCATGTTCTTTACCTTTTTTCCCTGAGCCTAATCACAAATTCATTTCATCTTTTTGCATTTTCATCACCCTGTGTCCCCCCTATAACTGTCATTGGAGGCAATCTATAAATAATAATGCTACCACTTTGCTAAGATGAAAGACATCCATACAGATGCAAAGTGCTTTCAATGGAAACTATTATTCCATTTTACAGATTGGGAAACTGAGGTACAGGGGGGAACAGTGTATTGCCCAAGGTCACATAGTAACCTTGATTTCTTCCTGATACAGAGTTCTCTGTTGTAATGGCTCTTCTATACACCAGAGTATGTCCCAATCCATAAAAAGAAACTATATAGGGAATGGAAATAATAGAATCAATAATAATTTTATACACATAAGTATAGTTTGTAGCACACTATAAATACATCATTAACTTTTAAAAAGAAAAGGAATGTACAGTATTCAGAATATATAGTAGAGGAGGACATAGCACTGGCCAAGACAACAACAATACAAATGACTTGTCAATAAGGTAGCCAAAGAATTAAAAGTTTAAAGATAAAAATTTTAAAAATGCGTAAGTCTGGAAAGGAAACAGATTTTCTGTTACATGGGTAATTCCATGGGTTTGAAAACATTTTCTATTCCAGAAAATGAAAACAAAATGAATAGAGAATGAAAACAAAAAATTCCTGTGAAGCGAAAATGTAATAAATAAATAAATAAATAAAGTGACTCAGCTGAAATATTTATTTTTGATCAAATCAAAATATTTCATTCTAATTTTAACATATTTAATATTTAGGTTTTTTAATAATATAAAAAGATTTCTAAACAAAAAAATTCAAAATGAAAAATTATAATGTTCTGTTCTGAAAATGTCAACATTGTCAAAACATTTCAGGTCATTTTTTTTCAACATGAAAGTTTCTCCAAGTGGACACTTCTGCTAAATGTTTCACATATGATAAATTGGCATTTTACAGTGGAAAAACATTCTGTCAGAAAATTCCCAACCAGATCTAGTCTCATTGACGTTCAGTGAGCCAGGATCTTAGGAGTCTAATGGCCTGATTTTCAAAGATATTTAAGAGTCTAAAGCTGCAGATAGGCCCTTGTGGGATTTTCAAACACACCTACATGCCTAAGAACCTTTGAAAATGGGATTTGGGCTTCTAAGTCATGTAGGTGCTTTTGAAAATTTTACCTTAAAACAAAATTTGTCACCATATTTTGAACTTTCCTTTCTCTTCCCTTCCAGAGAGGGCCTGCAAAATGTTCTAATCTTCAGCTCAGTGGTTTACTTTTTTACTCACTACATTTTGTTTGAGGAAATAAACTATTTGGGGGGAATCTTGGCAATTTAGTCTGCAGAACAGAAGCTGGTAAAGTTTCACCATCCACATGTGACTGCACAGCCCATTCCCAGTTGGCAAAGCAGTCATGTCAATAACTGACCTAATAGATTGCCAGGAGATGATTAGGATATTAACACTATTGGCGGTGAAGTGTTATTGACCTCCCTGTTTATTCTAACCCAGTTATCCATCTGTTATCATTTTCCAGAAAACAGATGAAGAATTAGCAGCAAGATCTAGTGAACTGTGAAGCCTCACGCAAGGTTGAGTGGGCTCATCTACAAGTGAGCCTTATTGTCAATGACTGACAGAAAGAGCTGCAGATGTACCTGGGAGAGCCACTTTTATCCATCTGTTTAGGAACTTATATGGCCCCCATCTTCATAATAATCCAGCACCTTCCAATCATTTCAAAATAGAAATATCAATAACAATATATTGTTCTGCAAAAAGCCACTACTATGGCAAATCAGATACCATGGTGATGGGCATGGTGTAAAAACCAAATAGAAAGAGAGAGGGGGAAATTCCATGTTGTGCCTCTAAGTGTATGTCTTCACCTCAGAGTTAGTATGGGCTCTTACTCAAATGTTAGCTCTAACAGCCTATGATAGGGTGTGCATCCCACACCAGCCCTGATTGGGTAAACCAGGGCCTCAGAGGCCAATTAGGTCACCTGGCATCACCTCAGAGAAGGAGGGCCAGGGTGTTGGGGGTGACTGCAAGTTACCTTGGTCTATTGTTACAGAATGGTCCAGGTGGAGCTAGTGGTGAACTGGCTTTGACCAGCCGGGCTGGCTTGTAGCCACTCCGACTGGATAAACATGTAAAGAGATAAGGAGGGCCTCAGAGTGTTAAGTGTGGGAATAGAAAGCAATAGTGTTTCCTGCTTGTGGATGAATATGCCCCCTTAGAAAGAGATGATGATAAAAACGGCTATGAGAATTGCTTTAGACGAACAGTCTCACCTGCTGACCATGCCTTGTGGGTGCCCAGGAATTCCCCACACTGGAGCAACACCTGCTATGACCCCTCAAGGACAAGGCTGGAGGATCCGGGACTATCCGTAGCAGAAGGGGCGTAAGCATTGATTCTTGCTTGCTTGCTTGGTTGCTGAAAAGCACATATTTAGTAACACGTGAAGGCGGGGAAGCTTATTATACTTTGGCAATAAAACTGGTTATACTTATACACCTGGTGTGGCTCCATTGAGTGAATGCAAGCCCCCCTTTGGCCAGACACTGAGTTAATTGAGAGTGAAGCCCAGCACTATAAAGCCCAGAGGCTGAAAGTAGAAGGGGGCTGAAGGGGAAGGAGTCTGCAGTAGCTTCCTGGGAGGAAGGAGGCCTCCAGGAACAAGGAGGAAGTCTAGGGGGAGAGTAAGTCCTCGGAACCTGCCCTGAATCTAATAAGGGGTGGGGAGTGAAGCAGCCACAGGGAGTAGAGCCTGAGGTATACCCAGAAGCAGGCAAGAGAAGGTAGAGAGGCTGAACACGTAGGAGCCCAAGGCAACAGGGACTGGGAATGAGCAAACCTGGATTGCTGGTTGTAGGATCCCTGGACTGGAACTCATGTAGTGAGCAGGCTTGATTTCTCCTGCCAGCCATTGGTATAGTGTCACAGAGGCTGAACACTATCTTGCATTTGGACAGTTGTCCTGTTGGACTTCATAACCCCAGAAGGGATGGACTAAATGGTGACCTAGCCACAGGGCCAAGTTAGTTGAGGATGAAAGAAATGCCATATCTCTGCTCCCCCTTTCTTCCTACAGCCTTTCCCCAGACACATCTGAACCTCGATGGATTCCAACCAGGGGCAAACATGCAACTACTGATTTATTCAGCCACGCACTGCTGCATGCATTCAAAGCAGAGAACACTAGTACAAGCCAAGCAATGCTTGCAGACACAGGGATGAATGACACATACACATATGTGCATATCTCTCTATATGCTGAAGTGTGCTTTTCCTCAAACTGACAAGTGGCATTAAAGCATTAGCTCAGGAAGCTTAGATTTTGAGTCCCATTGCATGACCTGTGGCTGTATTAAGTCCAGAGCACTTTCAAAGTCTCTTGGTATTGCTGGGCCACTCTATTATCATAGGTGGAATTGTAAAGAGCAGAAAAGAGGTTCCAAAGGCATATCTCATGTAAGCAAGATTCTGCATCCTAGTTCAGCAACCTGTTTATGTTCCCTGAAGTTTACTCCACTCCTGCATGATGATACAGAAGAATTTTTCATAGAGGAGGAACTTCAGGTGATCCATGAGGTTCCTAAGCAGGACAAATTTACTACAGCTCTCCTTGTAGATCACTACACAGTTCCAGTCATTAAATTTGTTCCTCTGATCCTCCCATATGTTGTGCAGTGCACAGCATGCCCCAATAATATGAACAGCATTGGGCACACTGGCATCCAAATGGGTTTGTAGGAACTGCCATCTTTCCTTCAGTCCACCTAATGCACATTCCACAATGATCCTGCAATTGCTCAGTGGTTAATTAAAGTTTCATCTGCCAGGTGTCCTCACATCAAGGTAGGGCTTCATAAGCTAAGGCATTAGAGGATAGGCTGGGTTCCCTAAAACAGCAGTGGGCACAGATGCCCCATTGAGATCGATATTATTGAGAGGGAATAAAGTCCCTTCCTTGTCCAAATAGATAATTGCCAGATCTCTGGAAAACCCTGGTGTCTTGAACCCAACACAATGGTGTTCAAAAACCTCCCTTTATGGACAACCAAGGCCTGCATAATGATTGAGTAGTATCCTTTCCTATCTGTTTCTAATGCTAGCTTATCATCTCCATCAATGTGTAAATAGCCTCAAGTTTTAGTAAGCATAAGTATTAGCTTATTCTGTGTCCCTTCTAACTTTGTGCTGTCTTCTTCCTTCTTCTTCCTCATAGTCCAGACTGATGTCACAATTCTGTAACATCACTGGTAGCAGTAGTCCTTGCCAACAGAGGGTATCAGTGATGTCAAAGAATGACACATTCTGGCATACCTTTAGTAAATAAAGAATGTCAGAAGTTACAATGTATTCTATGCTGAACAGCCCCATTATTGGGGGAGTTCAGTACATAAAATTGGGCTCAGATGAATTTCAATTTATTGTTTCTGTTCATCTTTAAACCCCCTAATGATGCAATGCTCAGGACACCTAGAACTGTGAGCCACTGTATTACCTGGCAAGAGTGAGAGCTCTGCTGCGGCTAAGCTGTGTATCAGTTTCCCGATATACTGGTCTGTCTGCCTTGGCAGCAAACTCCTCAAGACTTTGCCAGTCTGTCACCTGCAAGGCAAGGTTTAATCACTGTGCCCCAATTCCTGAGTTCCCTAGAGATGTCTCCCTGCAGTGTTCTGTCCCTCTCACAGGACACTCACAGAAATTATTAAGTTTGCTGCCTCCAAAAAGACAGAAAACACTTCAGCCTGAGAGGTTAGCTGAAGACTCACACTTCACTTTAAAACAGCATTGAGATGGTTTTGTCATAAACAAGAATAAGTTTATTAACAAAGAACAGAGATTTAACTGATACTAAGCAAGAGAAAAAGAGACAGGTATTGTTACAAACAAAAACAAAACAAAACACAGTTTCCAGTGACTACAAAGTAATCTTAGCAAGTTACAATCTTTACATAAGCAGTTTTCTAATTTACATCAAGTTATCAGCATCTCTAGCCATCCAGACTAGGGGATCTAACTTTCACAGGCTCAGAGGGTGCTGTACCCTACATCCCATCAGTGATGGATAACCCTTATATTAGTCAAAGTCCATTGTCTCTGTTTCAAAAGCCAGGAAGGCTTCCAGGGGTGCAGATTCTGTCCCCTCACATGATTGTTAAACTGCCTTCTCCCCAACTCATTTAGCTTGATGGCTTTATTTACCTTATATGTCAATGTACTTTCATTGTCCTCTGTCAATAATCAAGCCAGTCAAGACAGGTAAATACACATTCCTTTGTCTCGGGCAGCCTGGATTCAAGCTCTGCCTCCCAAGCACATATGAAGAATATATTTCCAGCACACATCTATATAACTCTAACTCATACATACATCACACTGATTTTTTGAGACCAGCATGTCACCAGTTTAAATATGATACCTTACATGACACCTTTGAATTACATATTATGGCAATTATGTATTTGGGGCAATGAGTGTGTCAGGTAGGGTGACCAGATAGTGAGTATGGAAAATAAGGACACTTTCTTTTTCAGGGGGAGGGCAATAGTTGCCTATATAAGATACAGCCCCTAATAGCTGGATGGTTCCAATAATATCGGGATGTCTGGTCACCCTAGTGTCAGGCCTGATTTGAGCTACAATGTGATGGATCGTCTCCCAGTTGGCCTAGAGGGGCTCTCAGGGTTATTCTCCCCTCCCCAACTAAATCTCAGAAAACTTCAGCCAGAAGAGCTGCACTTAACCTAAACATCTACTTTTCGACATATGTGATTTTTTTTTAAAAAGGAACACCATCAACTTGAAATCTAAGCAGTTCAAAAATATACTGGATCATCTAATATGTATCAATACTTTATCAAGGGTATGAAGGGTTCCTGATGGAGGACCAGTGAGTGGAGATGGGAAACTGAATGAAGTGGCTCTCTCTTCTGTAGCCACCGGCTCTGGTGAAAGTTAGGGGAGGACTGAGCATAGCAGAATCATGTCCTCAACAACACCCTTTCTTACCCTTATGCCAGCATTGGTGGTGCGAGGGCGGCTAGCTGGAGGCAGCATACCCACCGCCTGCACCACCAGTTTTCTGCAGGTGGAGAGGTCACCTAGACAAGGTGTTATGTTCATGACATACACATAGAGAAGTTAGATAAAAACATATACTACTCTTGCTGAAAGGTTGCAACAAAACATTACTTTATTTCTTACCATTCAGAAGGATTACACACAAGAACCAAAAGCAGAGAGAGAGAGAACAGGTAGTTCCCTAAGGCAGTGAGGCACAACTCACCCCAGAATGACTCTTACCATTTGCTTTCTGACACAGACCCTTAGCCCACAAGCACGACCAGAAACTGCCCCCCGCCCCCGCCCACACACACACACTTAAAGTGATAGCTTGCAGTTCCAGCACAGTTCTCAATATATCAGACAGGGAAAATACTCCACCTAGCCATATCCAGCCATTTTAAAGCCACTTTGTACCACATAGAGAACGGAAGAACTTCATCTGTTAGCTCTAATCTCTTTCACTTGTCACTGAGCTGTTATTTGTTACTACAGTTTGGTATTGAATTTTCAGATAGAAGTGTGATTTTTTTTCAATTGACCATTTCCTTTAAGCCAGAGCCCATGGTGAAGGTGAGAGTGGAGGAGGGGCTCCATACCAGAGACAACTCCTGGAGGCATTGGGCCTGAAACTTGGGAGCTGCTGGAGGAATGCAGTGCACACAGCTGCTGCCAGAACCAAACTCTTTGAACAAAGCACAGCCTGTACACCTTCTCCTAAACCCATGTTGGCGCTGCTTGACTTTTTACTTTGACTGGTGCAAAATGAAATGGGGTCATGGCACCATCTGCCATGTTTGGGGATTAATTAAGAGTTAGAGGGATTGACTCTCCACTGTGTTACCACATCAATATAACTCTGTTGAAATCAATGGCATTAGACTAGGATAAAAGTGGTGTAACATTATGAAGAATCAGGCTTTTAACATTCACTTGCATTCAGCTGTGACCTTAGTGTTCCTTCCAGAGTTCCTGAGCTGATGACTGAAACACATGCACACCCACTAACCATGGATGACTGTGTCAGAGATTAAAACACTCAGCAAACACCGGGCCACAATCAATCATGTCAGCCTGGGCAGAGGATAGATAACGTTCTCATTTCAACTGACAGTTCAATCTGTCCATTTCACTTTCAAAAGTGGGTGGATATTTGTTGTTAATCTGCAGTTTGTGGCTCTGATCCAAAGATCATTGAAGTCATTAAGGGTCTTTCCATTTATTTCAATAGCTTTTGGATCAGGATCTTAATGGGTGGTTTGTGTGTGCGCCTGTTTACAAAAAAATGAGACATGCAGCACAGCTAAAAGTGCTGTTCAGCAGGGACACTAGGTCCCTGAACTTCTCCTGCTGCCTCTGGTATGTATAATACCTGCTTTCCCTTTGTTTATAGGGACTGACAGCAATTCTCATGGAGGGTCTCAAACTCTGCTTCCATTCTAGGATTTTTATTTTTACTTAAAAGAGAAACTACTAAGCCAGATTTGTTTCTGTAAAGTAAAATAAAGGAGAACCAGCTGCAGCTGGCATAGCATTACTATCAATCAGTAACATTCATCCCCTTTTAATTATCTCTTTTGGGGAGCGGGGTGGCAAGAAAGGGAGGATGGACAATTCAGACAGGGAGCATGGCTGCCTCACAGACAAGGAGCTGCCTTTCTCTTCTTTTTACTTGCTTTTTTTTTCTGTTTATGTTTCCTTCGGGTACAGTACGCAGTTTCTTTTTCTGTGCAAATAAAACAGTCGCTGGGGCAATGAATCAAAAAGAACAGCCTGGAAAATATAACTGCTGGAGATGGTTAGAAGATTCTGTACTGTTTTCCTTCCCTTTCTGAATCCCTCTCTTTGGAAAGATCAATAAATCCAAGCTAGGCAGAGGAAATCATAGCAAGAAATGAGTAGTTATGTCAGACCAATGGTGCCTTCATTTCTGTTTTTGGTTTTGTTTTTAAATATCAAATAATGTTATACTGTATATCAGACACAGAGAGAGAACCATATAGTCAATCGATTTGGAGACATATTGTAACATTCTGCTAAAAATAGTTACAGTATACCAACAACTGATATTTATGACTCCAGCACCTCTTATTATACAGCTCATAAGGTTGTACTAGTAGCGCTTCCACATTGCCACTACCGGTGGTTCTGCTATAGTTCACTCTTTGTATGGATGTCACAGTATGTAACTTTCATAAAGTTAAGTTTAATACTCTGTCCTTTACTCACACTGTATTCTTCAATGCACATTTTCAAAGCTTACTTATTTTCTTCATACTCCATGGAGAGACTTTCTATAGACTGAAATGTAAGCATGAAAACAGTAAAAAAACAAAACATACTGTATATGAGAGTGGATTTATCATTATCTTTTGGAACTTTATTCATTTGGAATAAGCAAAATGAATAAAGTTTCCTTTTTGGTGTTTTAGAACTCCACCCTGGAGCAAACAAACACGCCACAGTGGAAACTGCTTACGGAAAAAGGCTCACGAGGTTGTATACTAGTACGTGGCATGCAAGGCAGTGGATCTATTGTGATGTCACATAATGTTTCCTGACTGGGCAAGACACCTAGAATGTGTCATGTTCCAAGTTAGCAGTAGCATGAGACAGGCATAGGTGATTTACTACAGTTTTCAAGCATGTGTGTAAAATATCTCTAGCTCTTTTGATGTGCATGACACATGAAACAAAATATTGCAAGCACTCCCAAGGGGATAGTGCACAAGAGCTGGGTATGCTGAATTACCAAGTATATAACTAGTATTTGGAAGCATCCACAGAATATTTAGTAGAAAACATGCAAGTCCCAATCCTGCACACCATGTACACCCACATTTCTCATTAAAATTAAGTGCATTTCAATTAAAGAAATGTGGGATCAGCCCCATAAAAGGCACCAGACACTGACAGCCTTCCTATTAAATACTACTGGGCCTTATTTGTGATATTTCATTTTGCTAAATACTGTCATCTTGCAATCTTTGGACAAGTATGAGCTTTCATGCCAAGGAAAAGTTCTTGAGATAATATTCCCTGTTATACTTTCAGGTAGATTTACCAGGGAGCCTCACAAAAAAGTCTATGTGCAGCAGACAGAGGCAGACAAATCACATGCACACACCTGAAGAGCAGGGTTGAATTATGACATTCTGAGGCCCTAAACTATATCAAGTGTAAGAGGCCCCATACTAGAAAATAAATGAATTTATTATTTTCTTAGAAAGGACACTGAATATATAAACACGAAAGCTTTATATTTGCATATATACAAAGGTGAAGTAAAAATAGAATAATAATGTAACTAAAATACATGTCTTGTAATATGCCTGAGGATATATCTTTTTTTTTTACACCATGAATAAGGAAAATTATCCTACTTTTCATATGAATAAACGAAAAAACATTTGATTAATTTTATTAGGGAAATACAAAGTTTATCCAGACTATATATAAAATATATTTACAAATGTTTATTCTGATTTAATTTTTGCTACAAAAAATGAATGGTTGGGGTTTTTCTTTTGCCACACTAAAAAATACAATGTATTATGCATATGATATGTGATTTATAAGTCTATGTATGAATTTTTATATAGCATACTACCTATAATAAAATATTATCTTAAGCGCTCCAAACCCGCCAAGCAAAAAATCACAGTCTTTTTTCTAGGCACACATCTTTCTTCGTGTTCGCTTCTCTGTCCTCTGTCTCCCCCATGACCACTAATTAATCTCAAGTGAACACCTCGGTTACACAGAGTGGCAACAAGCCATATGCATGAAAGAATTTACCAGAAAATAGACTAGTAATCTCTAGACAGGCATTGAGAAAGTGAGAAAAACTAGCCTATATTCAAGAAAATATAATGAATATTTAATAGCTTATAAATCATATATGCACATAGTTTGAAATAACTTGCTCACCAAGTATTCAGAAAATTTTAATAGATATGTATATCTTCCTTCACTTCTCTCAAAACCATTTATCCTGTCGTCAGCACTCTCTGATATTTACTGTGAAGGTTCCCGAAACTGTCGGAGGGAAGCCAACACAAATTTATCCTCCTCAAGATCCACTCGATCCAAGGCCATAAGACGATCACCTGCAAAGTCAATCATGTGAAGCATGGATAGCGCATGAAGCAGAAAGCAGCGTGCACACTAAAATACACAGTGGTACATATGTACAGATCAAAAGAAGAAACTAACACTAACACTTAAGAAAACAAAGAAAAACAGGAGTGAAGGCATTATACGACTGAGCTGGACCGTAAACAAAAGATGGCAGCCTTCCGTCTATTACCAGCCAAGGAGGACACTATACATGATGTCACTCCTAGGACGACTCCCATACGGGTATGAACTTAACAGGATTGCTTCACGACACTGCCGTCTCCAACCTCACATTTTTCTTGATTTTATTTGCAGTGGGATTATTTATTTAAATAAATTATGAAGGCACAGTCAGAATTTTACCAGTAGCAGCTGGCCAACAAAATGCTGCTTTAGGAGACTGATAGCCTTATGCAATTATGTTTTTTTTCTCAGCCTTGGTCTCCCGCCTGTCAATAATGAACAATTAGAGAAGGGTAAGGGTAGGTTAAGGGATTTGTGTTGCCAGATGTGTGTATTTTTGTCATATTTGAACAAAATGTCTATATTTAGAAAAAATCTTCTTTTTCCCATATCTCCTTTATTTATCAATTGATTTTGATAAAATATGAAATGGCATCAGTTTTTTCTTTTTTAGAGGCCCCTCATATTGTGAGGCCCTAAACTGTAGCTTAGTTACCTTATGCATTAATTCGGCACTGTTGAAGAGCAGGGACTAGAACGTTGACCTGTCCACTCTGAAAACACAAACCTTTACCACTTGACCTATAGGAAGACTAGCTGTAATAAGTCCCTTTGCTTCTTGTGAGACAGCCACTAGAGGGCAACGTCCTTCCTTCACTCATACACACAAAGCCAGTAGTACATTATAGCCTGCTGTATATTTTTAGGCCCAAACAAGGTAGGCTTTGTGATGCTGTATGATTAAAGATGAACATTTTGATATTACCACTGTTACATAATTGCAACAAATCTCATACAAAGTATGTGTCATGTAAGGTATCAATGGAAAAGTTATGATTTGCTAAATATGATGATCTTGTTTATATGCATGTGTCATCTTTGTATCTAAAGTTATGAATATTTGCTACGTACTTGTATCTTAAACATGTTTGTTCCTGGGTGACACCCCCAGATAGAATTTACATTAGGGCTAGGTAGCTATGTGTGGACGACCCATCAAGGAAACTCCATTCTCACAATGGGCCATTGAAGAAACTCATCCCGTCCAGACAGCTCTTCCTAAGGATGCCTCAGACAGCAAGGAGCCAATGTCCATCCCTTGTGATTCAGCAAACCATGTAAGGACATGTGACTCTGGACTCCATCTTGGACAGTAATTTTCCATGCACCTGGAGTGTAGCCTTTGTTTGGGATAGTACATTTCCAGCCACATGGCAGAGGATACAAGAGACATCTGAGACACCTTCATTTTGCCTCTTTCCTGCTCTAATTCTCTGGACTGTGGATTTACAACAAAAAGTAGCCTCTTGAACTATGGCCTGAAGATCTTCCAATCTTCTGGAAGTTACCAGAGAAACTTTACAAGCCAGCATTCTCTTCCGTCACTGCTACAAACCCTGATATAAGTACTTTGCAATTATTTGTATGTATATGATCTATTAACCATTTATAACTCTTCTTTTCTTAATAAATCTTCAGGTAGTTTAATATATGGAGATATACTTATCTCATAGAGCTGGAAGGGACCTTGAAAGGTCATCAAGTCCAGTCCCCTGCCTTCACTAGCAGAACCAAGTACTGTCCCTGACAGGTTTTCTTTCTTCCCCCCAGCTCCCTAACTGGCCCCCTCAAGGATTGAACTCACAACCCTGGGTTTAGCAGGCCAATGCTCAAACCACTGAGCTATGGATTGTTTGACAGCATGATATTTGGATAAGATCTGAGATTCATATTGACCCGGGCATAAGTATCTGATTCTTTGGGATTAGAAAGAACCTCACATATGAGGAAATGGGTTTTCAATAACCTCTCCTTCTATTAGATTGGGTTGTCTGGATGGAGGCCCAGGGCTGGAATGCCTAAAGGGGACTGTGTTTGGCTTCTGGTTAACCGATGTGGTATTGCAGAAGCTCTTTTGTTACTGCATTGGTGAATCTAATTATAAAATAAACCACCAGTTTTGTGGGACTGCCTGCCCTATTTCTTGCAATCTGCCCTGAGTGTGGCATTCTCAGTGTGGTCTGTCCCAGGCACCTGGTCACAGGCTGAAATAACCAAAAAGTTCAAATCCAGCACTAGATTAGCTGTAGCTCTAGCATTGATTAAACACTGACTGTGTTGCTCAGGTGATCTTGTAAAACTCTTCCACTGCCAGATGCACTTTTTAAAATAAGGGTGTTTTCCCCGGGGCAGCTTTACCCCACACGAGTTTGTTTCATGCCAAGTCAGTGTGTTTTTAGTGTATTTTAATGTGTTTTTCACTTTGATCGGTTTGGCAATCTTGCAGAGCTGACACCTCTATGTGCCAGCTACCAATTTACGTTGTTATTTTTGTTAGTTGTTAGGTTTCCTATTACAGATGTGTGGGTGGGACGGAACCTGTTTTTTATTCCTCATGTTTCCTATCTTATAGCTATGTTTTTCATTAGAAAAAAATCCAAATCACCTAAGAGCAACAAATGGCCCCATAGAGAGAGCGGTGACATTTTGTTTTGCTTTTGTTCTGTCTTATTTGTTGATGTTGGCAGTTTTTGGCTTGTTTCTTTAACTTCCATTTCCCTTTGACAGCTATATTTCTCTCAGCTATGTCAACTTATCCCTCTGTTCAAGCTAAACTGCCACGAACCTGAACCATTTTCACCAAGAGGGATATTTGAAAGGATTTCTGAATGAAATGTTATCCACTTTATTTCACAAAGAAGGGGATAGCATTAGCAATTGTCACTGACGGGAAAAACAGCCAATGTTTGCCATTTGTGTATTGTGAAGAAAGAAAAAGCAGAAATTGCGAGTCCTGTTTGTTTTACTCAGAGAGAGTCTGGCTGCTATTTGTCACTGAATATAAGTGATATTCCCTCTGAAGCTGGATTTTTTCCCCAATGAAGACAAAGTTCTTTTTGCTGTTTGTTTGTTTGTTCGTTTGTTTAAATAGAACTACAGAATAAATTAGGTGTTGGAGTTGGGAAAATCAGTTTATGGAGTTATTAAAATTATGTTCACAAAATGTGACTCTAGCCTAACTGATAAAGTAGGGCTTCTTGGAAAAATTTCAAATGAAATATTTTCCCATCAGAAAATGGGATTTTGTTGAAGCTGAAATTTTCTTTGGGAAAAGATCAGATTTGGTGGCTTTTTCTACCAGGAAAATCTAAATAATTAAGGAAGGTCTAAATGCTTCATTTCAATCAAAAATGTTGAAACAAAATGGCTTGACACTTCAGAATCAAATTTCTGTTTCAACTCTTTTGTTCTGCTTGAAGTTTAGATATTCCACCATCTTATTCTAATTTGAGATGAAAACAAATTTCAAAATTCTGAAATTTCCCGGTCAATGGAAATTCCATTTTTTATCAGCTCTAATTAAAAGCACTTCTGTGGCATCTTCCAGCCAAAGTTCTTAAAATGCTTTAAAAATATTAAGACTTACAACGCCCCTGGAGAGTTGGTGAAGTATTATTATCCCTATATTAGAGACAGTAAAACTGAGGCAGAAAGAGATTAAGTGACTGGACCGAGGTCACACCATAAATCTTGGACAGAGAACCCATATCTGTCTCCAAATTCTACGCTTTAACCACAAGCTCACCCTGATCTGTTAGCTGATATCAACTAACAGAGGTCTGGGTAGTCTACTTAACTATAATCAAGGTGTGACTCGTACTACAACCATTACTGTTAATGCATCCTTGGCAGTTTATATCGGTCAATATTCTTTCTTTGGTTTACAGTGTTGTACAAAATAATAAATACTGCATCTTAATCTTAGGTTGTCATGACATGCTTTCAAACATCCTAGTGCACTTGTTCATAGCCAAAATGTCAGGCATGCACAAGCTGAACCAAAGAATTCAATTATTTTTAAAATAGTCTAGGAGATACAGATATCCAAATATGTTCATGGGGATTTCCCATGTGCCCAGATAGCCACTGATGATATTTCTCTTATTATGTTGTAAAGTAGCTATAAAATATGAGTGCTCAAATCCACATGACAAAGGTATGTCCCACATCCATGCAGACTAAGGCACTGCCCATTAGCTAGGGGAAATATTAATATCCAGAATGACCACGGAATTTGCTTACATTTCTGTACAATGCAGCAGTAATTCCTTAATGCTAGCCATTGTCATTATATTTATAATTTTGTAAATAAGCACCCAGGACCCAGATTTTCAAAGATATTTAGGCTCCTAACTTCCATTGATTTCAACACCATGGAGCATTTAGGTCTGGTTGCTTCAGCAATAGGCACTTTATAAATCAATATAATAAATTAAAGAATTTTTCACTTGACCAGAGCTCAAAGAGCCGGGAAGCCCTTGGTACATTTTAGCCTCACCCCAGAGCCTTAATTTTAGTCTCCTAGTTTACTATGATCGATTGTAGAGCTGAAAACTGATATTTCTATCAAATTAGAGTAGCTTATCATAAAACATTCTAGTCTTCTTCCTGAATCATATCAATGAGATCTTTTTATCACCTAAATTCAGAGGCAGGTATTGATCCAGGATTGTAATGACATTTTGTATTGTCTGGCCAACATTTAAGAAACAAGTGCAAGTTTATTTGCCTCCTCTCTACTCTGCTGGTGTCATTGTTTCTTCCCAATACCTCCTAACTTAATTTTCAATCACTCATTAATTCAGTGCAACTGGCTTTCTGCTGATATATCTGTCAGTGTTTTAAAGTGAAGAGTGTGTGTGGTGGTGGTGATGAAGAGAGGCTTCAGTCCTTTAAATACATAGACCTATATTTAGGTGACAAAGATCCTTTTCAGTAATTCCTCCAATCTCCTCTATCCAATTTGATATACTTTCTTGAACACTTATGCATAAGTGAGCATGGAATTATTCTACTTGAAACTTTGATTTTTATAAGGCCTGTACATCACGATGACTGTGGCATGCATGTAAAACCGAAGAATGCTGACATTTCTGTCTTTCTTTGTCAATATAAAGCTGAAAACTCTTATTTTCCCCCTGGTATTACTTACAATCACAGGGATCATTTTTTTAAAGCAATAGCCTGCAATACCTCTCTCATATCATTTCCTTGATAAAGCATATTACACAGGAAAATTGTTTTTGAGTTACAGTATTTCTGCTGAATGATCAACTACAAAATGAAGTAAAATGACAGCATTATAACCACAAAACGACTAGTAAAATATCTTGGAAAAAAGGTAAGGGCAATCCTCAATGAATAAATATGATATTGAGCCAGAAGGATGTGCCACTAGTTATGTATCTTCACTTTTCTTAAGTTAAGTGAGGCAGAATGTTTACAGTGGCAGTTTCCCTATCTATCTGAACACAGGCAAAACTTCTTAGTAAATCTGGCTTTCTAGTGACTTGGAGAAAATAAAAAGGAATGAAGAAGCAGGAAAATAAAATCACAATGAGACTCATATATTTTAAAGCCAGAAGGGACCATTACAATCATTTGGTGATGATTACCATCTTCTCTTATACTTATACTTATCTGAAAAGCAAAATCACTTTGATACTTCCAATAAGCAAATCTCTGGACCTATAATTTATCAACAGAGACAGAAAATATCCCCACATCTTTACCTCAGATATAAGTTTTGCATCTAAGTGTTGGGATAACAGAAAATGAATGATTCATTTACAGGAGAATTACAGAAGGTTCCAATTTTTTCTAATTCAGTAAACATCCTGAACTTGCAGAGACACTCATGCAGTTGATTTTGAATGGTTTAGTCTAGTCTACAGAAATCCTTTCATGCAATTGTAATGGACCAGATCTTGAAGTCCTAACTCATTCAAATCAAAATTCTCAGTGAAATCATAAATGAGAAATTTCTTACCTGATCATTTTCTTTCTGTTAGCAGCTGCTCTCCAAATTCAGTACTCATGGGCTAATGCCCACCCCGTGGAATTCAGAGGCAGTCCAACATTGTTGCTGGAGACTCCAGGACTAGGCTCTGCCCTTCAGCTCAGGCCAGCAGAAGAGTTCTTCCACAGCTGTAGAAAAACTTCAGCAACCAATTATTAGCATTGATATAATGTATTAAACTTGATATAATGTATTAAATTAACCTTGAGACAACATATGTCTGTCTCTCTTTAGAGAAAATCTTTAATTTATAGTCTGGTCACTTACTGGACTACAATTTAGAGAGAAACTGCTAGCAGAACGAAAATTATCAGGTGAGAAATTTCTTGTTCTGTTGCACAGCTTCTCTCCTCATTCATTACTCATGGATATGGCTGAGATTTTTAGGAATCTGTGACTTCCAGAGATCTACATAACATTTTTGCTTCAGACCCAGGGTGACGGGGCTGGAACTGTCAACCAGCGGGGTCCCCCCGCAGCTCCCAGCCGCCACAGGTGGTAGGGGCCCCCGGCAGCTCTAAGCAACTGCCACGGGAGGACCCCGTAGTCCAAGCCACTGCTGCGGGCAGCATGGAGACCCCCACAGCTCCAAGCTGCCGTTGAGGTTGGCAGGGATCCCCGCAGCTCCAAGCCGCGGGCAGTAGTCGGACCCTGCAGTCCCCAGCTGGTACGGGCATCAAGGGGACCCCACAGCCCTAAGCCGCCAGCATGGGTGTTGGTGGGACCCCAGAACCCTAAGCTGCCACTGTGGGCATTGGGGGGACCCCTTAGTTCCCAGTCCCACGGGGCACAGGAAGGACCCTGCAGCTCTGAGATGCCAAGGGCAGACCCCACAGCTCCAAGCTGCTGCTGCGGGTCAGAGGAACCCAATGCTCTCAGCCACCATTGGTGGGGAGAACCCTGGAGCCCCAATAGTCGTGGTGCTGGACCCTTCTCCTTCCCCATTTTGTCATAGTTATTTTTAATAAAAGTCAGGAACAGATCATGGGCTTCCATGAATTTTTGGTTATTGCCCATGACCTGTCCATGACTTTTACTAAAAATAACCATGACAAAATCTTAGTTTTATTCATGGGAAGTAGCGAGCAGTGAATCCAAGTAGGGAGGGAAAGGACAAACAGAATTTAATTACAGGTCTGTCGCATCTTACGCACATTTAACATGCGCAATTTCAACTTTACGCAGTCAGCAAAAACAAAACAAAAAAAAGAGAAAAACAACAATTTTAATACTAAAAAAAGAAGAACTGGAGTACTTGTGGCACCTTAGAGACTAACAAATTTATTAGAGCATAAGCTTTTGTGGACTACAGCCCACTTCTTCAGATGCTTATGCTCTAATAAATTTGTTAGTCTCTAAGGTGCCACAAGTACTCCTGTTCTTCTTTTTGCGGATACAGACTAACACGGCTGCTACTCTGAAACCTGTCAATTTTAATACTATACCTGTAGTGCAGGCAATTTCGCCCGCCACTGAACTCAATGGGGTTTTGGCTATACGAGGTTTTCGCTTTACGTGCTAACCGCAGAACAGAACCCCCGCGTAAGATGAGACAGACCTGTATTATAGTAGGGTAATAGGCAGGAACTGAAGTTCCCCCAGATAAAGCAAGACCTTTATAAACTAAGGGGTTATGTGGGAACCAGTGCAGTAGCACCTTCCTACCAAAGGATGTCTTTGCAGAGGAATGGAAGCTTACTTGCAGATTTTCCTTAGATGATCCTCATACACTTTTCCCCTGTTTTTCTAGAGACTTCTGTGAATAGTTTCCCAGATGCCTAGCATGCCAACTGGTGCAGGATTTATACATCTTGCCTACGGCCCAAAGGACTTGGCATTGTGGATAGAATGAGATGAAGGGGATCCAATTGGTGTATATACTCCATATGCTTGAGATACATCTGTAGAGCTCTAGGAATGCCCATTTATGCCACAACTTTCCAAAAGTTAGAACAAATTATGGGAGAACTATTTCCCAGGAACTGTAGAAAGAGGAACTTTCCTTGAACAGAAAGGTTTCTGAAGCTATAAGAATATTTTTTTCCTCAAAGACAATGTGTTTTTTGTAAGGTTATGGGAATTCATTTCAAAACTTGCCTTTCAGAGGTAACAGCGACTAGAAAGGCCAGTCACAGACTTGTCTGATTTGTCATTGTGATTGAACTTAGAACCTGCTACTCAAATGAAGAATCCAATGTGTTCATCTACAAAATGCTGCTATGACTGGTATCTATGTTTCTAAGGCATAGGATTCCAACCAAACCTCCTGGAAAAACCCTAAAGTAACTAAGATCTCAAGAACTTTGGGATTATTATAATATTTGTATCACAATAGCATCTAGAAGTCAGGGCCCCATTGTGGTGTGCACTGCACAAAGAGGCAGTCTCTGCCTCAAAGAGCTTCCCCACCACACATATCCGAAATGTAAATTGGACCAGATCAGTTAAATAATTATGCTTGTTGAGTTCTATCTGGATACCAAACTGTATGAGAGGTTAATGGAGAATCCATGTGCTGAAATACACTTCTCTTCTGATGCCCAGACTGTTAACTGTAGGTGTTCCCAGTCTGACTGAAAGAGTCCCTGTGTCAGAAGCTCTGGTGTCTTCTGGTGTGGGGTCCTTGGCTGTCTAGCAAGTCCAAAGTGCTTTCTGGGCCAGTGGAGGACTAGGAGGAGAACCACAACTCTTCTTTTCCCTCTTTTCTGTATCCTTTATGGAACTGTCTTGAAAGGGAGCAGATTCTTCTCTAACCAGAACATTATTTATATTGCCACAGAGAAGCTTTGACCTCTGGTTACTTCCTAGCTTTAGAAGGGATTAAACACTCATGCCTCAATCATCAGCCAATCCCTAAAAGGAAGTAGGAGGAGACTTCCTCTGTGAGTACTCAGGCAGCTGGTAGCGGTCATGGTCACAGACTGGATACCAGACTAGATGGAATCACTGTCCTGGAAAAGTCCTGTAGGGTTGTGGTTTGGGTTTTTGTTAGTGGTGGTGGTGATGTGTGATGCATGTGTGGTACTTCTTCCCCTGGCTGTTTACAGAGGGGAGGTAGTACACTATTCATCCTGGCATGAAGCCCACACAACAGAGGAAGGGTACTGATACCCATACCTCAATAGTGGAAGTAGCTTGCTAGATGTCCCTGGGAGGTTGAAAGGCTGCCTGCCGGCTCCACCAGTCTGGGTAGCATCCAAGTTAGGGTTGCTAAACCTCCCGGTTTGACCGGGATTCTCCCGGAATTGGGCTTGATATCCCAGAGGCTACTGAAGCCAAACCGGGAGATTTTAGGCCACTAAAAGTCCAGTGGTGCAGCAGGGCTAAGGCAGGCTTCCTACCTGCCCTGGCTCCACGCTGCTCCTGGAAGCAGCCCGCATGTCCCTGCGGCCCTTAGGTGCAGGATGGGCCAGGGGGTCTCTGAGTGCTGCTCCTGCCCTGAGCACCAACTCCGCAGCTCCCATTGGCCAGGAACCGGGAACCTCGGCCAATGGGAGCTGCAGGTGTGGTGCCTGTGGGCTGGGGCAGCACACAGAGCTGCCTGGCTGCCCCTGAGCCTCGGAGCCGCTGCTGGACATGCCGCTGCTTCTGAGAGCCACCCGAGGTAAGCACTGCCTGGCCGGACCCTGCACCCTGAACCCCCTCCTGCACCCCAACCCCCTGCTCCAGTCACCTCCTGCACCCAAACTCCCTCCTGGAGCCCACATCCTTCACCCCCTCCCGCACCTCAATCCCCTTCCCCAGACTCAGCCCGGAGCCCCTCCCACACTCAAACTCCCTCCCAGAGCCTGCACCCCCTTCCTCTACCCCTTCCTGCAACCCAACCTCTGCACCAGGCTCCGCCCAGATCCCCCTCCCACAGTCCAAACCCCTCGGCCCCACCCCTCAGCCTAGAGCCTGCACCCCAACTCCCTGTCCCAGTCCAGTGAAAGTGAGTGAGGGTGGGGGAGAATGAGCGACCAAGGGAGGGGGGCTGGAGTGAGCGGAGGACGGGGCCTCAGAGAAGGGGCAGGGCAGGGGGAGGGGCAAGGGTGTTTAGGGTTGCCAACTGTCTAATTGCACAAACCCAATCATGCTGCAGCCTAAGACAGGGCTGCAATCACACAGGAGGTGCAGGCCTCTCCGCATGCCTACACCTGCTCAGGTCA
This sequence comes from Trachemys scripta elegans, assembly GCF_013100865.1. Classification (NCBI taxonomy): domain Eukaryota; kingdom Metazoa; phylum Chordata; order Testudines; family Emydidae; genus Trachemys; species Trachemys scripta. The sequence goes on from NC_048301.1 coordinate 44,188,672, forward strand.
GGATGGGGATGGGGCAGTGAGCACGTGTAGCAGGCCCGCCCGCTCAAGTCCACAAACAGCTCAGAGACCTTTTTCCTGGTAAAACACCCAGTCCAGTTTATTTACAATATTAATTTCCACCACCCTTGTACTCTATATAGCCTCAATCCTACAGTTCTGAGGATCCCTCAGCTCCTGAGGCAAGCAGGGAAGAGCGAGCAAGCGACTGATAAGCGATCTCTCTCTCTCTAGCTATCTGCTTCCCACATTCTTCCTGTGTCTTTTGTACCATCTGCCTAATGGCCTAATTAGCTTCTTATTTCTCCTCAGCTCATCAGTCAGGCACAGCTCTTCTTAATGAGATCGCCTCAGCCTCTGCTGTAACTAGAACTGCAATGACCAGAGTGCTGGCTCAGCTGCTGTTGCTCAATGTTCTGTCACAGAGCTCTGTGAGAGAGGCTGTGTGTAGGAGAAAAGCCCCAGTAACACCCCTTAGGGAGAAAGACAAAGGAGAAGGGGTTTAACCCCTCATTTTCACCCCCACTTATTCAGTAACAATACTAATCATTGCTGGGTGAAGGACACACTTGTTTTTGCCTTTTGTGGAGTCTGTGGGATTTGTAAGCCTTACCTCTGAGTACCATGAGACTCCCCTGGTTCACAATGGACAGAAGGGGAGGCGTTTAGGAGCCCTGCTTCTTTCCCCAGGGAGCTAGGACACACTTCAGTATCAGAGAGGAGATTCTGGATCCTTTCAGGGTTTTCCCCCTCCAGCCCAGATCTGATGTGGGACTTGCCTCCCAAACTAGACAGAGAGCTTCCTCCTCATCCTTAGACTCTGTCCTCAGTAGCTACTGACTGGGCTTTTCTGTGTTGGAGCCATGAAATCCTTACTCAGCTGTTACCCAGGCAACATGCACATTGGTTTTAGTCTGCCCAAGTAAGATCCGAGTAGGAATTTCAGGATTTGTCTCCAATTATTCAACTCCCCTCCCCCCACATCTCTACCAGGTCTTGCTGTATGCAGAAAATGTATTTTTCCCATGTCAAACTACATATAAGGCTAGACTGTGGTATTTAACCACAGCCCAGAGTAGAGGGCAGTGCAGAGCTGCACTGTCCCAGAGAGATCTCTGTGATGGATTGTGTTTCAGAAGCTGCAATACGTCCTGTGTGCTGGAGAGATTCAGGGGCAGCACCCTCATCGAACCTTTCCTTTGAATGCAAAAGCTGGGATTTTTCCTGGTCCTTGCATGAGGAAGCAATCACAATGGGTCAGAAGGTGCCTTGCATCTATCCACCCCCATGATACAGCTATACAAGGGTCAGGTACAATCTGATCACATCATTATGGGATTCTATACAATCCACACAGGGCCAAGTGCTTGAACAAGGAATGGTCAGACTTGCCGTATTCCATAGAGTAAATGCAACATTTTTGCTTCTGAACACCACAAAGGGAGGACAGAGCAGTCTGTAAGACCTGTCTAGACTAGGAAAATAGGTCATATTTTAAAATGTTAGCTAATGTAGTTTAACTACCATATTTTTAAATACTGTGGACAACTCTATCTACAATAGTGTTTAAAAACTTGGTAGGTAAAATGTGTTAGCTCAGATGTTTTTAAATACAATCTATTTTCCTTGTCAAAACATACCCAGTGGCCCAACTAGGGAAAACATGTAAAATACCCAATGTAAAAAAACAGTTGTGAAAAAAGTTCGCTACAAATACTGATTTAAAATGATACTTGTAATAATCACAGTGGTGCTGTGTGGAATCCAAATCATACCAGGTTAGGCAAAGTTCAGAATGGCATGAATCATTCATAGTCCCTTCCACCAAGAGGGCACAAATGCTACTGCATAGCCATAGCCTACCAAATATAACCTTAATTTATAAGTGGCAGCAATAGCTATTAGAGGTATTACAGACTTTGTCTCTTTTGATTTATTCAAAGGATTTGAAATTAGTTTTGTCATATAAACCTTTCCACTATTTTTTAAAATGTTCTAAAAAAAATTTTCTTTGGATCATAAAGAAAATCTAAATAAGAGCTGAAGAAAAAGAACCTGAGAGCTACCAGAAACTTGCCACTTTGAGAACTGCTGTAACAGAGCATTAAAACCTTGAGCTACATAAATCAAAGCTCACTGGCTCATTTGAAGCAAACTTCATTGCACTGTAACCCCCTCCTAACAACAAAAATTACTACATGACCCCAGAATAGTTAATATTTTAAATAAAAAACACTTAGCAACAGGGCCAGCATTAGGGGGTGGCAAGAAGGCAATTGCCCAGAGCTCCAGACCACAAGAGCCCCATGCAGCTAAGTTGCTCAGGCTTCGGCTTTCTGCCCTGGGCCCCAGCAAGTCTAATGCCAGTCCTGCCCAGGCAACCCCATTAAAACAAAAATTCATGACCCACTTTGGGATGGCAACCCACAATTTGAGAACCGCTGCTCTATTATGCAAATAAGATCATCAACTATTTCCTGTTTAATTTTAAAGGCAGTTGATATACTTCCTTAATTGTCAGTGATATGGCAGTGATGCCAAATACAGAAAATAGAAATAGGAAGGCTAGCCCATCCTCCTAGTACTGTGTGATAGATTAAATGTATTGAAATGAATCATTACTCAGCCAATTATAGAAGTGAAAATATTTCAGTATTCAGGTTTTGTAAAATCTACAATAACTACCATAAAGGATAGAACAAACTGAAAAACAGGGCACATAGCCAGCATTATTTAAAATAGCCGGAACCTGCCAATATTAAGCAAAGGGAGATTTGTCCAGTTAATCATAAATGATAGTGTTTGATTTAAGAGTTTTTAAATGTAAATCAAAGAGCTTATAAAATGTCCATGTCTATATTCATTCCAAGGTGATGGCAAGACTAAATTTTTAAAAAAAAATCTACTGTGGATAGTGCAAAGAAAGCATCCAAGGGAAAGGTTTGATTTCTGTTCATTTTGATTTAACTCTGATGTTGCAATTTCCTCAAGGAGACTGTCGCAATCTCATGACCCATAATTGAGCCTTTCTTAGGAGTGTGGAAGGAGGAAAAGAATAAGAAGGGACAAGGCCATGGTATCACATATGATTTAACATCCCACCAGCCAAAAAACTGTTGTTACAGTAACATCAAACATGCAAAAATATTTGTACACCCCATTACCACTGTTACATTGAGAATGTGTGTATATATGGCTAATTAGGTGCAAAATAACCTTATTTGCATATTCAATCATTATAATCGTACATACCAATAGGGGCACAAGTATACTCACACTTTTTGTAAATTCGTAGTGGGGGGGGGGTGTGGAGGACGGAGGACATTACCTTCACAAATTTGGTCTCTATTATCACAAACCCATCACTCAATATTCAAAGGGAAGTAAAGTAGGAGTAGGGAGACTGTGGAGAGGGAAAACAAACAAGAAAATGGGACAACACCTTCCCCCCAAGTGACCAGAACTGAGTATGCCCATCCTGGGCTGAGCCAACAACCAGTAATAAAAGAGCCATTGTCACTGAGTCTGAAAGTGAAACTTCTGAAGAGTAGAACTGGCCATAGAAAGCTATGTTACTATGATGTTTTAGCAAATTTGCTGGGCAGTTAATTTATTTCCTAATAGGCACAAAGAGTTTGTCTTTTGTAATGTCAGACTCAGGAGTTATCTTTATTGAGGTTACAAACTCTAGAGAAACTGTTTGACTTTGTCATCTGTCAGAAATCTAAGAATTCTACAGGCTATTGTAGAAATACTATAAATCTCTCATTTATTATTGCAGAGCTGGAGGCAGGAATTGCTCTTTGAGCTTCCCCTTTTCTAATAAACTAGACTGACAGCCACTTTTACCTCTCTGGCATATATTCTCTTAGATTTAAGAAAAAGCTTCTCCATCAAATAAATGTCCAGCATTTAAAGCTCTAGTGTAGTGGAAACCAATTTAAACTATCTATACATGGTGATGTGCTGCTGACATCAAGTATTATGCTTCTAATATTCTAGTGCCTCTGTATTGTGAAGTTCCACAGTACAAAACAAAGAGACACCATATTGGTACAGCTGAAACATAGCGGGAGAAATCTTCGCCCCACTGAAGTCCATGGGAGTTTTACCATTTACTTCAATGGAGCTTGGATTTCACCCATTAAAAACAACAGATGTCCTTCATATGAACTGTATCTGCTGAAGATTACTGGAACAAAAGTCTAGCTAATATTTTATAGGTTCTACGTTTAATTTCTAAATTTAACTCATACATAAAAATCCTTTTTTCCTTGCATTGGAATAAGCAACAGTTTCACCATTTGTTTTGTCACCATCATAAAGCTTAAGGCCAGAAGAACCACCAGATCATCACGTCTGACCTCCTATATATCGCAGACCTCCAGCACCACTCAGCATCCACACACTAAACCCAGCAAACCAAAATTAGACCAAAATATTACAGCAGCCCACAGAAGACTAAACTATTATGTGCCACAGGCAGAGAATGGGACAGATGGAGGTGCTCCAATGCCTGAGGCCTTTGCAAGGCAGTGAATTGATTAAGTGAGATATACCCTGATAATACCAGCAAGTGTCCTGCACCTACATGCTGCAGAGGAAGGCAATAAACACCAAAACTCACCTCAATCTGACCCGAGGGGAAATTCCTTCTTGACCTCACATATGGTGATTTGTTAGACCCTAAGCATGTGATCAAGAACTAGCCAGCCAGCCAAGCACTTAAGGGAGTGAATGCTCGGTGCCATCTCAGAGCACTGACCCACCCAGTCCGGTATCCCATTCCAGTCATGGCTATCTGACACTTCAGAAGAAGCAGACCAAAAAAACCAACAACCCAAAATACACTGGGGGATGGGGGTGGATTCGCTTCCTGATCCCTACAGGTGACTGTCTGAAGTCCTGAAGCATGAACTTTTAGGAACATGAGACATAAAGCGAAAAGGACCTTAGGGATGCCAAAGCCTGCCCCGCACCATCAGAAGCACCCCGTCATACTATCACACTCAAAAAACTGTCCATCTCTCTCTCAAAATTAATTATTTTCCCCCACAACTCCTACTGGGAGGTTGTTCCAGAATCTCGCTCCTTTGATGGTTAGAAACCTTCTAGTTTCCAGCCTGAATTTGTTCATATCCAGTTTATACCCATTTGTTCTTGTGGATTTTAAATAAGTCAAGCATGGAAGCCATTACTATAAAAAGTGGATTAAAATATATTTAGCTGATATATGTATTACCTAATAGATAAGGGTTGCCTCCAAAATTTTGCTCCTTCTAAATTTAGAGGGTTAAGATGCCTAAACAGAGAATGTTTCCAGCAGCCTAACATTAGTTATTATTTATAAATATTGTTTTAAAAATATAATAGTGTGATATCAGTCATGAATACTAAAAGAAATGGAATGCAATATATTTCTCAGGAATTCCTATCTCTACATTTTATAGACCTCAGTTATGATCTACCCAGTCACTCTCATTATATCAGACTTTGCAAGAGTTGTTCCTCAGCATGAGTGGGGGGACAACAGTGGTATTTGATTACACTCGAATATGGGTATGCCTACACTGCAATGTTTTTGCGCAATAAGTTATACCACTTTTATTAAAGCACTGAAATTAAACCGCTGTTGCATGTGCACACTGTGCTACACATTAGCAGCTCTTGCAACAGCAAAGAGAGTAGTGCATTGTGGTAGCAACCCCACTGTGCAACTGGCTGCAGGGTGCTTTGGGAAGGATTTGCAATGACAGCGTCACATGGTGCAGGTTTGCCAATCCCATTGTTCGATGGGCATCCTACTGCATTGCCAGCTGCTTTTCAACTGAGGTAGGAGGGGGAGAATGTGTGACAGGGAGTGAGTGTATGGGGGTGGGAGCGACAGTGTGTTTTGGGGGACAGAGAGTGTGTCAGCATGCTGTCTTGTAAGTTTAGACAGCGGCAGGAAGCAACCAGTCCTGAGGCAGGGGGAGGGGGAAACCCCAACATCAGTCCCTGCCTCCCTCCCCAGCTCTCTGCACAGCAATCTCTCTCGCTCACACACACACACACACGCCTGCCTCTGTGTTCAACAGCATGAGCATTCCACAATAATGTTTTGTTTTGTGTCCCAGAGCAGATCAGCACAGCATACAACGGATGTCAGAAATGGAGCATTGAAAGGTTGAGAGGTGCATGCCTTGAGGGCAGCCAGTGAAGTTCAAAACAATGAGCAGAGTGGCCACTTGAGGGATTATGGGACACTTCCGGAGGCCAATTACAGTGCTGAAAGCAATTGATGTGTTTACACTGGCAATGCAGCACAAGAGCATCTGTGCTGCAAGCCTTACGACTCTCTTCGAGGTGGGTTTTTTGCAACGCTGCAACTGAGGAGTTTCTGTGCACTAAGTGGCTTGGCAGTTTGTACAGCTTGGGAGTTACACCACAGAAAGCTGCTTTACTGTGCAGAAACTTGTCAGTGTAGACAAGTCCTACTTTGCTGAATAGAGATGGACTTAAGCATATGCTTAAGTACTTTGGTGGACTGTAGCCTTAGCTGTGGTCATTTGCACTTCTCCACCCCAATGAGAGTTTATTTTACAAAAATATTTTTCAAAATCAGAATATCATGAAGTGAAAATTTGAGCAGTGCAACCAACTGTCACAACTACAAAAAGTTAGAGAAGAGAGCTATAATACCAGTTTGCATCATTGTGCCATATTAGCTAAACACAGATTGCTTGGAAAAAAACAAATAAAAAATCTTTATGCAGAAATAAGTGGATGAATAGCATTGTATGAAATATTAAAAAAAGGGAATGCTTCAGGGAAAGTAATTTTGACATCTTTACTCTGGTCTCAGCAATGAACCATCTACTGGGAGTTGTCAGGAAGTGAAAATGGAACCATGAGACCCATTAAATAATCAATTCAAGTTATGTCAATTATCTTTTTTCTTATTATGAATGTGAATGTAAATTATTTCCTTGCCATTGAGTGATTTATTTTACAGAGAGAAGTCTATGTAATTATAATCATGAACTAGCATTTTATTATCAGCTTCACAGTGAAGACTCCTTTCTGAATGCATATTTCAGGAGGAAAATTGATATCACTTTAAGGCTAAGGGGGAAGTTTTCAAAGACACAAACGGCAGGTAGGTGTCTAACTCCCATAGACTTTCAATGAGAGTCAGGTGCCTAACTGCGATTTGTGTCATTGAAAATTTCCCCCTATCTTGAGAAATTGTAGCAAGTTTTCTGTTGTGAACGAGTGTTAAGTTTTATTCTACACAGTCTTATCCCACCCACCTCACATTAATATCCGAGCACCTAGCTGTATGGAACATAGCTGTACATTATAATTAGATATGGACCTAACTTGGCAACCTCAATGTATGAGGTTGGGGGTTGACATTTTTTATTTCTGTTCATGTAGAATTATACCCTAAATTTCAAATCTGAATGAACATGATCAAAGCAAAATTCTGCTGAATTAACTTCTAAATCTCATTCTTAAGGCTCAAACCCAAAGATTGTGATCTATTATTTAATTCACTTTGAAGAAAAGTACAAAATACATGCTGAGTGTTCATGTCAATATTTTATTTTATGTACTTAAATCCTTTTCCTCAATCTGCTTTTCTATGACATCAACCTTTTCCAACATGGGAGTGTGGATAAGTGGACAAATTATCTGTGTTTCAGATTTAAATTTGAAATAATTAGGACACATTTATACCAATGGCCCCCATCCTCCATTCAGATGGGGGGATGTTTGAGCCAATTGGCAGGGGACAGACAAACTCCAGGTCCTAGGAAGAGGAGGAAGGGAGGGGCTGGCTTGGCTGCTCTGGAACTTTGCCCCACACCCTCCCTGCCCATAATGCACATGGACACTGCTTGTGTAGAGATTGGGGAGGGCTGGAAAGGACAGATTTCTCTGCTTCCTCCTGCCGCCCATTTGCTGGACTGTACGAGGAAGGGATAGCTGATTAGCACTCATACACCACCGTCCTCACTGGCATGCAGCAGGCATCCTATTGCTATTGCTGCTTTGCTCCCCCATCCTCTGAGGGAAATACAATTCAAACTATATACAAGACTGCAATGGGTCTGACTAGATCACCAGCAGCATCCTGTTTTAGGTTAGTATAGAGAAAGAACAATAATTTACACATTGTAAATTTAACTAGTGCAGTTTGTTAATCGTGTTGCATTTTATAGCTGGTGTCCAGTGTAGGTAAGAACCTCAAAGGGGCCAGCTCTCAGGGGCAAATGTGTAAGAGGTCCAGGAGATGGCAGGTGGACCATATTAACCTAAAGTAGAAAGGAAGATCTGAAGTCAGCAAAGACTCAGGTACACCTTGTGTGTACACTCATTCCCTATCACTGGGAGAGGGAGAGAGGAATCAGAGGTGGGCTGAATCCTAAGGGTTGGATGAAAGGGGGTCAAACTTAAATATTGGTTATTTTGCCATTTAACGTCACATTGGACCCAAGTAAATAAAGATGAGGCCTTCCACGATGATATTTATTCCTTTGTCTGTGTTTCGTTCTCCAACTGCCATTTGGTGCCAATCAATAAAGACAATCTATTGTTCTCTTTGTGAAATTACTTCTTTAATGCTAGCATTCTGTTCTTAAATAGTTCTGTTCCATTTTTGCACTGAATCAACAATTAAATTATTCAGGAAGATAACATGTGCAGAAGTTCATCTAAAAATGAAGATGGTTTATCACAGTATTAACAATTTTTTCAAGTATAAAAACTAACCTTTTGTGCCAAGCCTAGTGCTAACATAATACATTCTTCTAAATAGTATTTGAGATATAATTAAACAAATATCTCTCATTTAAATAAGGCAAATCTCTGTAAATAGATCTAACTTGTTATCATGTTTTGCAGGAACTGGATCTTTTCACATTGCATCGATCATTTCTTGAATGCTGATTGCTTGCTTGTAATCAGCAATGGCTTCTTCACTGAATCCCATTTTACCACGAACATCAGCTCTTAGTTTATACATCAAAGCGTCATTAGGTTGAATTGACAATGCTGTAAAAATGAAAAATAAATGTTAAGGCATTTTTAAATTTCAAAAGATTGTTATGATTATTATTATAAAAAACAGCACATGCTAAAAGCCCATCTGAAAGTTGAGACAAAGTATATTTCAAAACCCACATGCTCTCAATAGGAAATACATATGTCCAATTCATATTATTTTTATAGCAGGAGCTAAGTAATTTTGTTAAGATATTTACACTCTTACTGTCTCCCTTTGACTCTCCTTTTTCTCATCTTGATGTTAGATATCATCATGGCATGTTTATAAATCTGACTCTAGCAACTGCTGAAGCATCAGAAGCCACATTCTCCCTCCCAAATCAGGTTCAACACCAAAACAAAAATCAAACAGTAGGAAACCATTATCAATCTATTCCTTGGTGCCAGCAATGCACATTGTCTCAGAGTCAGATTTCCTATTGTTCAAAGGTATTTAAATAACTAACTGTTGGCAAGTATTTAATCTGTTGTTTAAAGAGTCTAGTTCCCAGCAAACTCCCTATTTTACAGTAATTAATTCCCTAGACAAGATTTCATAGTTATTCTGTTCTGACATCATGAAAATCTACTTTTAATGGAAAAAATTCAGTGAAGATAAGGAATTTTATACATCTTTACCCAAGTCATGTTTTCATATAATTTAGACAAACTTATATTGTAAATGTGTACCGGCTAACTTCTCAGTAAGACTTGATCATATTTATTGTTGGTGGAAAAATTATTGCACTTGCAATCAATTATTATTTGGTTCAAAGTGCAGATAGTAGCATAACAATGGTACTTGAGTTTGCATAGGGCTGTGATTCAAGGACTTTGCTATCAAAATCCAATGAAATAACTTCATTTTAGGAACGGTCAAACAACCTGACCATGGCTTTGGTAGCTGAGATCGAAAGACAGGAATTGAATCTGGGGTGGTTAAAGATGGGTGGCAAACAGGGATGCACTTAGCTGATTTTCACACACAAATGTGGGATTTGTGAAACTTAGCTCTATGTATACATTATAAAATTAATTTTAAAAAAATCTTTATCTGTAATTGGCTAAAGCAGTAGTGACTGAGTAGGTAATGAACTCAGATGCCCTCAGGATTTGTAAGGGTAGCGTGAGTGCACATCTTTCTGCTACAACTTTCTTTGAAAATCTGGCTCAGAGTTCAGCTGCTATGGTACATATTACATATGACACATTTTCTTCTAATCAGTAATTGGAAATAAACAGATAATGAAATTTTTTGGTTTCATGGCTGAACTGAACCCTCCTCCCCCTCTCAAAAAAATCATTTTGGGTGAACCCATAATAGTTGTTTTGGGTTTTTTTTTTTAACCAAAACAACTATCTCCCCCATCAAAAAAAAAAAAAAAAAAAAAAAATTACTCACACATTTAGGCTCTTTGGGTCATAATCCTTTTGGGGGATTTTTAATTAAATCTAGCTAAATTCAAAACATAGCTTTGTTTAAAAACAAAAAGTCAAAATGTTTAATTTTGAAAACAGTGAAAGGAGACATTTAGACTTTTTCAGAAAAGTTTGTTTTGCGGCTAAAACCATTAGTCAAATTCAGCTCAAATTCACAAATAGTTTCTGTTGACCCCAAACTGCATTTTTTGGCAAATAAAATTATTTGTCCAAAAAAAAAAATATTGCCCAATTCTACTAGTTAATTTTCATTAGAAAAACAATAATAATTTTTAGCTGGCATTTTCATTACAACTCCCTTTTCAATCTCATAGCCACTCCTAAAGAAGTTAAGAACTTAAATAAATATATTATATACATAAACGGAAATAGTTGCTAATACTTTCTGAACTGTGAAATAGAGGCAAAATAATTTGTTCTTATTATTATAACTGAAACTATGCCAGGTACTGAACAAAAAGTACCTGTTGAAATATCCTTCTCAGCTAGCTCATATTGCTTTAATGTTCTATAGAGGTTTGCCCTGTTAAAGTACACTGCTGCAGAGAAAGGGCAGAGACAAATTGCCTTCTCAAAATCTTCTTTTGCTTCTTCGATATTTTGTAATAATGTATTTGTAATAGCTCGATTCAGGACTGCAGATTCATTTCGTGGGTCAAGCTGTAATGCCTTGGAATAGTAGGAATTGGCCTGTGAAATATATAAAATGAAGATATTATGTACCATGCAAACTTCTGAAATGCTGTATATATTTTTATATTGTATTAATAATCAGGGTAGCAGAAATCCACAGGATTTATACAAGAATGACAAGGTTTTTGCAAGGATCTTTGAGAAGAAGAACTCTTTCGCAACCGAATGATTTACTATTATTTATTAGTAGTACTATGGTAACACCCAGAGGTTTCAATCAGGATTGGGTTCCCACTTAGGGTTGCTACCTTTCGAATAGCTGGTAACTGGACTCCCCAAACCCCCTCCCCCTCCTCCGCCTCTTCCCCCAAGGCCATGCCCCTGCTCCACCTCTTCCCTCAAGGCCCTGGCCCTGCTCTACCTCTTCTTTCAAGGCCCCACCCACTTCTCCACCTCTTCCCCCAAGTACTCACCCCTGCTATACCTTTTCCACCCCAGATTTTTTAAAAAACAGACATCGGGGTTTGTTAAATGGCACCCAGACACCCAAACTGTCCAGGTGAAAACCGGACGGGTGGCAACCCTATTCCCACTCTGTTAGAGGCTGTACAGAAAATATGAAATGGTCCTTGCCTCCAAAGAGCTTACTAGAAAATGCAAGGGGAACTTTGGTGTTTGATTACCTCAGGCCCTCCCCAGGGTATTTCTGCAGAAGGGAGTGATTCAGGACTCTGAGGGTACTACAACAGGGAGAAAACCTGGCTTAGTAGTTAAAGCATAGGCCTGTGAGACAGGAGATTTGGGTTCTACTCCTCACTCTGTCACTGAATTACTGTGTAAACTAGGACAATTGCTTGACTTCTCTTTGCCTTAGTCTCCAGGGCAAAAATTTCAGAAGCACCTGGCTGATTCATTAGCCTAAGTCTCATTGAAAGACAGTGAGATTTAGGTTTCTAAATTACTTAGGAATTTTTGAAGCTTTTGGCCCCTATCTATAAAATTTGTGAGTCTTTATTCATAAATATTTGTAAAGCACTTTGAGATCATCAGATAAAACGAACAGTAATAGAACATAGTAGTATTATGTATTACTTATTACTATATATTAATTCATACCCTATCAGAATGTAGCTAAATTATTAAATTAAATGTTAAAAGATTCAAGTAAAATCTTACATTTATACACTAATTTGTATCAATGACATTATTCCTGAGTCAAGGAAAAGTGTTCTAAGAATGGTATGAAAATAGAACATAAAACCTACCTGTGAAAATTGCCTGTGATGAAAGTAGATATTTGCTGCATTGAAATAGGCTAAAGCATAGCCAGGGTTGATGGAAATTGCTTGCTGATAATCTTTCATAGCACAGTTTAAGTAACCCATAAACTGGTTAATGACACCCCGGTTTGTAAGCAGTTGAGCAGTGGTAGTGAGCTGAAATGTAATAATATATGCACTCTTATTTGAACAAAGTCCACATTTCTACATTAATAACAAGACTCTTTCTTTAAAGGAAACGTATAAAAATAGAAAGCACCTCCTAATTTAAATCTACAATTATTCATACACAGTTCTTCAAATTTATGTGCATTATTTAGTGGCCTAATAATAGCAGGTTCATATTTATAAATCAACTGAAAACCAACATTTACCTTTAGTGCTGCATTTGTATCTTGAAATGCAGCAAAAGTATCACCCATCTGAAGACAGATCACAGCTCTTCCGTCATAGGCAATATGGCATTTTGGATCAATGTCAATGGCAACTGTAAATTGATTCCAAGCTTTCTGAAACTTTCCAAAGGCCTAAAAAGAGTTTTAACATATGAATATTATTAAACATACCACATACCAATGGCCATATTTTCAAAAAGTATAGGCATGTGGGAAAATTGCACATGCCCCTATGTTGCCACATTCAATTATTTAATTTTGTGCACAAACTGGGAAAAGATGAATGCAAATAGCTAGTTAGATATCCACACACCCACTGTATTTACATGCTACCTTTGCAGGAACTGCACATGCAATTGCTGTTGTACCTGGGCTTCTATCCTCAAGTTTTAAATGTCTGGCCCTGTATGATAATATAATGAAGTGAAGATTCATTTCTATGCACCTGCCTTCCCACAATAACATCAGAATGTCTTGATGTGACCCTCTCTCCATGGAGATATTAAAATAATAATAATAATCCTTGGGTTACACACTATCCAAAACTAAATAAGTTAGACCTAGTGAGAGCCACTCACTAAATATGAGAGAATAAAAATGAGAAACACCAGCATAATTGTTCAAAACAGTATATGAAGAAAGCACAGAAATTCTGTTAGACAGCAACAATATCTCACTTTCATTTACTTGTGAATATGAGCCTATAACCTTAAAATTGGGAGAGCTATGTTTTATTGTCATGTAGCCAAATTTGAGGTCTTAGCTGCCCATGGACAAGTGATCTGATATTTTATACCCAGGCTGGAAGTAGGCCCAGCCCCACTGGTTATGGAGGAGTAAGAGATGCGAGACTAAAAGGGGGATGGAAATATGAATGGGACAGGATAAGCTGTTGAGTGAGGGGGAACTGAAAGATCTGAGAGAAGTAAATGGCTAGACCCCACTTCTTCAAGTTCTGATGACTGATTCACGGGTTCACTAACATTCTACCTTGGAAGACCTGGATTTGAATTTTGACTGAGTACAAATAAGTTTGGTAATCTTATCTGATTCCCCAAGAAACAGTCACACAATTCGGATCCATTCAGCAAAACCAGCACTCTGTTGTTGAAAGAGACTTCCTTGTATGACTGAAAACATTGTCAGGAAGGCTGCTTTTTAAGACTGTTGATAACACTCAGCACTTAGATAGTACTTTATAAAGCACAGTGAAACATTAATTAATTAGAATTAAAACATATTGGCAGAGCTGTGTGAGGAAATTTGCACATGGCCTACCCAAGTAAGCCTGATGCAGGCTGATAAAATTAGTCCCTTATTTACACAGGCACAAAATTAACTCACAACTTTGTTGGAAAGAGAGTTTTTTCAGACAAATGGGTATAACAACAAAGCACAGTAACAATGGGAATTAGAGAGGAGAAAAACACACAATATGTCAATTCATACATGACTTTGCTTAACATACAAGATTTTCCTTTTACATAGATTCACCAAAAATATCTAAGTCACTTCGTATGTAGCAGCTTGGTGTCTAGTGTTATTGATTACAATACCATACAAGGTTTCTGGGCATGAGTACCAATACGACTCTATTTTTCTCTGGGCTGATTAAGGAGATCAAATCTCTTGGTACTCAACAGTAAATCCACCAATCAAGTAAGTATCAGAGGGGTAACCATGTTAGTCTGAATCTGTAAAAAGCAGCAGAGGGTCCTGTGGCACCTTTAAGACTAACAGAAGTATTGGGAGCATAAGCTTTCGTGGGTAAGAACCTCACTTCTTCAGATGCAAGTAATGGAAATTTCCAGAGGCAGGTATAAATCAGTATGGAGATAACAAGGTTAGATCAATCAGGGAGGGTGAGGTGCTCTGCTAGCAGTTGAGGTGTGAACACCAAGGGAGGAGAAACTGCTTCTGTAGTTGGATAGCAATTCACAGTCTTTGTTTAATCCTAATCTGATGGTGTCAAATTTGCAAATGAACTGGAGCTCAGCAGTTTCTCTTTGGAGTCTGGTCCTGAAGTTTTTTTGCTGTAAGATGGCTACCTTTACATCTGCTATTGTGTGGCCAGGGAGGTTGAAGTGTTCTCCTACAGGTTTTTGTATATTGCCATTCCTGATATCTGACTTGTGTCCATTTATCCTTTTGCGTAGTGACTGTCCAGTTTGGCCAATGCACATAGCAGAGGGGTATTGCTGGCACATGATGGCATATATAACATTGGTGGACATGCAAGTGAATGAGCCGGTGATGTTGTAGCTGATCTGGTTAGGTCCTGTGATGGTGTTGCTGGTGTAGATATGTGGACAGAGTTGGCATCGAGGTTTGTTGCATGGGTTGGTTCCTGAGTTAGAGTTGTTAAGGTGCGGTGCGTGGTTGCTGGTGAGAATATGCTTAAAGTTGGCGGGTTGTTTGTGGGCGAGGACTGGCCTGCCCCCCAAGGTCTGTGAAAGTGAGGGATCATTGTCCAGGATGGGTTGTAGATCATTGATGATGCGTTGGAGAGGTTTAAGCTGAGGACTGTAGGTGATGGCCAGTGGAGTTCTGTTGGTTTCTTTTTTGGGCCTGTCTTGTAGCAGGAGGTTTCTGGGTATACGTCTGGCTCTGTTGATTTGTTTCTTTATTTCCTTGTGTGGGTATCATAGTTTTGAGAATGCTTGGTGAAGATCTTGTAGGTGTTGGTCTCTGTCTGAGGGGTTGGAGCAGATGCGGTTGTACCTCAGCGCTTGGCTGTAGACGATGGATCGTGTGGTGTGACCAGGGTGGAAGCTGGAGGCATGAAGGTAGGCGAAGCGGTCGGTGGGTTTTCGATATAGGGTGGTGTTAACGTGGCCATCGCTTATTAGTACTGTGGTGTCTAGGAAGTGGACGTCCCGTATAGATTGGTCCAGGCAGAGGTTGATAGTGGGGTGGAAACTGTTGAAATCATGGTGGAATTCTTCCAGGGTCTCCTTCCCATGGGTCCAGATGATGAAGATGTCATCAATGTAGCGTAGGTAGAGAAGGGGCGTGAGTGGATGAGAGCTGAGGAAGCGTTGTTCCAGGTCAGCCATAAAAATGTTGGCATATTGTGGGGCCATGCGGGTGCCCATAGCGGTGCCACTGGTCTGGAGGTATATATTGTCACCAAATTTGAAATAATTGTGCGTCAGGATAAAGTCACAGAGCTCAGCAACAAGTTGTGCTGTGTCATCATCGGGGATACTGTTCCTGACAGCTTGTATTCCATCTGTGTGTGCGATGTTTGTGTAGAGAGCCTCTACATCCATAGTGGCTAGGATGGCGTTTTCTGGGAGGTCACCAATGCATTGTAGTTTTCTCAGGAAATCAGTGGTGTCACGGAAATAGCTGGGAGTGCTGGTGGCGTTGGGTCTGAGTAGGGAGTCCACATACCCAGACAGTCCTTCAGTGAGAGTGCCAATGCCCGAGATGATGGGGCGTCCCGGATTTCCAGGTTTGTGGATCTTGGGTAGTAGATAGAATAACCCCGGTCAGGGCTTTAAGGGTATGTTGATTTGTTCCTGTGTTAGTGTAGGGAGTGTCCTGAGTAGATGGTGCAGTTTCTTAGTGTATTCCTCAGTGGGATCTGAGGAAAGTGGTCTGTAGAATTTGGTATTGGACAGTTGTCTGGCAGCCTCCTTCTGGTAGTCAGACCTGTTCATGATGACAACAGCACCTCCTTTATCAGCCTCAGGGCCGTAGCAACAAAGAATGTGGCCCCCTCCGAACAGTGGCCCCCTCCAAACATATGTCCGGGTGGGGCCCCTTACAATGCAGAAACTGGAATGCGGTATTTATTTTGCCACTTTTAGGGGCCCCCTTCGTTGCGGGGCCCCCTCCGGTCGGAGGATACAGAGGGCGCTCGCTACACCTCTGATCAGCCTCTTTGATGATAATGTCAGGGTGGTTTCTGAGGCTGTGGATGGCATTGCGTTCTGCATGACTTAGGTTATGAAGCAAGCGATGTTGTTTTTCCACAATTTCTGTCTGTGCACGTTGGCGGAAGCATTCTATGTATAGGTCCAGACTGTCATTTCGACCCTTGCAACAAACCCATGCAACAAACCTCGATGCCAACTCTGCCCACATATCTACACCAGCAACACCATCACAGGACCTAAACAGATCGGCTACAACATCACCGGCTCATTCACCTGCATGTCCACCAATGTTATATATGCCATCATGTGCCAGCAATGCCCCTCTGCTATGCACATTGGCCAAACTGGACAGTCACTACGCAAGAGGATAAATGGACACAAGTCAGATATCAGGAATGGCAATATACAAAAACCTGTAGGAGAACACTTCAACCTCCCTAGCCACACAATAGCAGATGTAAAGGTAGCCATCTTACAGCAAAAAAACTTCAGGACCAGACTCCAAAGAGAAACTGCTGAGCTCCAGTTCATTTGCAAATTTGACACCATCAGATCAGGATTAAACAAAGACTGTGAATGGCTATCCACCTACAGAAGCAGTTTCTCCCCCCTTGGTGTTCACACCTCAACTGCTAGCAGAGCACCTCACCCTCCCTGGTTGAACTAACCTCGTTATCTCCATACTGATTTATACCTGCCTCTGGAAATTTCCATTACTTGCATCTGAAGAAGTGAGGTTCTTACCCACTAAAGCTTATGCTCCCAATACTTCTGTTAGTCTTAAAGGTGCCACAGGACCCTCTGTTGCTCAATTAAGTAAGATGCAGCAAAGACAAATTTCAAAGGGATTAATTGCAGCCTATCCCTTTAGTTGAAAAGAATAGTTAAAGTGAGTAGGGGAAAAATAGAGAGTAACAAAGGGTTCCATTAAGGATACAAGTTATTTTATCTGGCTGAACAGTGTTTAACTAGTTTGCAGTATTACCATGTATGCAGTACGGACTAAATTTTATATATGAAAAATAATGTTCCTCTCTTTGTCACAGGATATTACAGACTATGATCTTTGGTGTATTACCTGTAAATTGTATCCTAAGCAAATTCTGGCTTTCACACACTTTGGGTTAAGATGCAATGCTTTCAGGAAGTCTTTCTGTGCTTGGGTGTTGCCAACTTCATGACCATATTCCATGTATGAATTTCCTCTTGCAACATAGGCATCCAGAGAAAAGGGATCTAGTTTAAGCACTTGGGTAAATGAATTCACAGCTTCTTCATACTGCTCAAGTCTAAAAATAAATATACACTTGACGGTCAGTGTTTTATTAATTTCTTAAATCAGTGATTTTAATTGCTAATGAAAGGTGCCAGATTTACAGCTGTAGAAACTTAGGTTCTCATTTCATCCACTAAACAGAAAGCACTGGCAGTGCACACTTCCGCAACCTGTCCTGAGAAAGTACATTAATCCTGGTTTTCAGGGATAATGGTTAAAAAAATATGACTATGATTAATTCTCCATGCACAGTCCTTTTCTCGATCATTACAGAGGCCAATGCTGTTAGTCTGTGAACTTGTCAAGATTTAGGGTGAAATCCTGTCCCCAATAAAGTCAATGGCAAAACTCCTATTGACTTCAGTGGAGCCAGGATTACACTCAGCAGATTCCAATGTGGCTTGGTTTGTTCAGGTTCAGATTTCCAGCTGAACCATTCTCACAGCCCAATTTCAATACCAAACACACTTTGTGCCAGTCTGTTCAGACTCAGCTGTTTCAACCAAGCGTATTTTACTTCTACCATAAATCTTCTTCTTTCTGTTTCCTCTTACTCCCTTCACTCCTCCAAGATTCACTCTCACCAATTCCTTTCATCTTTCTCTCAATCTCATCTCTGCCCCTTCTTCTTCATGTCAGCCTGTAAAATTTGGAACTGACTCCCTCTTTTTAGTCCTGATCCAATGCCCATTAAGACTCCCACTTATTCTGTTCCTCAGATTACCTTTTCTCCTTCAAATACACTTTATGCAAAGACTTTCAGCTATAACATCTGCACCACCTCAACAAATACAATTTCCCAGTGCATTAAAAATGTCTGAACTATTTGATCTATTTCTAAACTATACTGTAAACTCTTTGGGGTAAGTGCTGTGTCTTCTTATATGACTGCACAGCTCTGGGTGTGCACAAAGCTCTCAAATAATAAAAAGAGAGGAAGGATAGTATTGCATTTAGGGCACTGGAACTCGAGAACTGGGTTCAGTTCTTGGCTGTGCCACACACTTTTGTGCAACTGTCCTGGGCAGAGATCCATCAAAATGCTTGTTATGAACATATATATCCAAAAGCGCAGAATTTGATCTTCAGCATTCAAGAGTAAAACTCTTCAAGCATACTTTCCTATTTGTTTAAGAACTGTAATGTATATGATTGAAACATTTGATTTATTGTGCTTAAGAGGAGGACCTTTACTCGGTCCACAGAGCCACATGTATAGACGCTTGGAGATTTTTCGTTTTCTATGATTTGTCAAAGTAACTTTATAATCACGTGTATAACAAGCCTATTGCTTTGCCAAATCTGGCACCAGTCACACCATAGGCAACATGCGGGGGAAGGGGAGATGGGGGGGTCAAGTGACACCCCAGATTTCTGCTTGGCCTGCCAAGGGGGAGGCAGAGGGGCTCCCTTCTCCAGCTGCACCTATCCCCCAATACACTCGGCCTCTGTCCCTGGCAACCAGGCCTGGGCGAAGAGTGGAAGGGGTGGGGCCAGCCACTTCTCATGCCGGCCACTCCAGATCACTGCTCTGCGCCGTGTGGCGGCTGCCTGAGAAAGGCCACTGGCTGGGGCAGTGGCCCTGCCCTCTCTGCTCCCCGCCTGGGCCCAGCTGCTGGGGACAGGGGACAAGCAAGTCAGAAACATGCTGGGGGGTGGGGAGGCACCAGCTCGCTCAGCCCGTCCCCGGCAGCTGGCCTGGGTAGGGAGCAGAGATGGTGGGGCAGGCTGCTGCCCCAGCCAGGCTCTTGCTCAGGAAGCTACCACGCTGCACAGAGTCAGCAACCCAGAGTAGCCAGCTTCAGCTGTGTGAGAAGTGGCTCCATCCTGCTCTCCAGGCCTGACTGCCAGAGAGAACGGCTGAATGTGCCAGGGTGTGTGGAGGGGGGGAGAGGCGCAGTGGGAGAAGGACGGAGCTCCTCCCTTCCCTGCCCCCTGCAGGAAACTCTGGCAGAGCAGGTAGAGTGCAGCGGCCCCAGGCTGGGCACAGGGCAGGGGGGTCACTGGGCAGAAGAAACACATGGGGAGTCACGTGCCCTCCCCTTTAGATTGTGCCCCCCCCCAGTATTATCAAGAGGCACAAGTTGTCTATGAGTCACATATGCTGCCTAAGGGATGTTGTCTCCTAGCAACCACAAGAAAATGACCAGAAACCACTACTGCCTAGTTCAAAGTCATGATTCCCAAAGTTCCAAGAACAAAAAATGTAAAGGGGAAATAATTGCAGGAAAACTTTTCATTTTATGATTACAAAAGATGTTTCAATGATTATACTGTCCTCACCCTTAACTCTTGTCCACTCTATGGAATATTTCCTTAAAATTCATTCGGCAGTGTTGGCACTAGAGTTTCAGCTCCACTGGTGCCATCAATAGTGGCAGCAATGGTATAGACAAAGCTCTGGCGTCAGCTAACATTTCAAAGCCCCGTGTTGCACAGACCTGCGCTGGGCAGGATTAGACAACACAATACTTAAAACATTGGTAGCCACCTGGAGCCCTGGCTACATTAGGCTTCCCCTTGGTGCTAATCCAGAGCTGAAACAGTATAAGCAACCATGGAAAATTTGGGGCCAAAAAAGCAAAGTGTAGACACCCCTTGAAGCAATACAAATATATTAATATTAGTAACTTTAAAGCAACCTTTTGGAGCTGTTGCTCAAAACCAACACTTGATGTCTTATGTGTTTCTTATTAGTATAGATGATGTGATGGGTTTGGAGCTTCTGTGTGATAATTTATAAATACTGTATGTTGGCCCGGTTATTGGGTGTTTTGTAGTCATAGAGTCTAAGGCCAGAAGGGACCACCAGATCATCCAGTCTGACCTCCTGTATAACACAGGCCACCGACACCACCCGCACACTAAATCCAGCAACCAAAATTAGCCTAAAGTATTACAGACTACAGGAGACTAGACTATTATGTGCCAAAGGCAGAGAACAGGAGGGATTGAGGTGCACCAATGCCCAAGGCCCCAGCAATGGCATGGAAGTGATTACGTGAGATATACCCACATAATATGGCAAGTGAGCCACACCTAAATGGGGCAGAAGAAGATGAAAACCCACCTAGGTCACTGACCTGACCTGGAGGAACATTCCTTCCCAACTCCACATATGGTGATCAATTAGACTGGAGCATGTGAGCAAGAACTAGCTACCCAAGCACCTGAGAGAATGAGAATGCTTGGTGCCACCTCAGAGCCCTGACCCACCCAGTCCAGCATCCCATCTCCAGTGGTGGCCATCTCTGATGCTTCAAAGAAAGGTGAGAAAAGAGAAAAGAATACATTGGATTGGGGAATAAGAGGGAGAGTCCTTTCCTGACCCCACAGGTGGCTGGCTGAAAACCTGAAGCATGAACTTTTGTGAATATAATATATAAACTGGAAGTGAGCCCCAGGGCTACTGGGCACTGCCCCCTACTATCACAAGCAACCCTGTCATAAAATTGCTCTCTCTTCACACTAATTAAGTTGTTTCCCCCCACAACTCTTACTGGGTGGTTGTTTAAGAATCTCACTCTACTGATGGGTTTCAAAGTAGCAACCGTGTTAGTCTGTATCTGCAAAAAGAACAGGAGTACTTGTGGCACCTTAGAGACTAACAAATTTATTTGAGCATAAGCTTTCGTGGGCTACAGCCCACTTTTTCAGATGCATAGAATAGAACACTGATGGTTATAAATCTTCTAATTTCCAGCCTGAATTCGTTCATGGCCAATTTATACCCATTTGTCTTGTGGCAACATTGTCTTTTGTCTTAAATAGCTCCTGGTATTCTCCCACCCTGGTATTCTTCCCCTCCCCACCCACACCCCTGCTGTTGCATTTATAGAGATAAATCATATCCCCTCTCAGACTTCTTTTTGCTAAATTAAACAAGAAAGCTCTTCCAATCTCCACTCGTAAGATAGGTCTTCCATTTCCCTGATCATTCCAGTAGCTCGTCTCTGCACCTGTTCCATTTTGAATTCATCCCTCCTGAACATGGATTTTCTGTACGACTATATTGTTTTAATGCAACGGGAGTCTGGAAAAATATGCAGGAAAGAAAAGAATGGCTCAAGATGCCACCTCTTGGCAAACATACACGAGTTGTTAAGGGGCAATGACAAAACTATTTGTGCTTTGATGATTCTACCTCTGTCTTCAGCAAACCTACAAAGCTGGTTTTGATCACGGCAGGAAAAGGCCCGCAAACAAAGAAGAACAAAAGAACAATAGCAGGAATAAAAAGAGTCACTCTCTCAAGAAAGAAGCACTAGTTATTCAGGGAAGAAGAAGGGGGGGGGGGAACCAGACCTATTCAAAAGATCCCACTGAAAAAGATAGGCCTGCCTAGGTTACCAATAGGGATGGTAAGTCTTTAGATGAGATAGACATGTGTGTAGAGTGTTTATTGTTTTTGTTTTTGTTTTTTTTTAAATCTTTAAAAGCTTTGTTTTCACTGCACAAAAAAACAATAAGGTTGTTTGGTCACAGATTTCAGAAGGGAAGAACTGCATAAGCCCTGAACTGTGTCGGACCTTCTGGGTAAGCACTGTAAACAAACAGGATACTGTAGCCCAGGGTCTGGGCTAAGAGTGGGAGAACTGCTGAATTCCACCCCAAGACAGGTAAAGGCAAGAGGCCTGACATCTGAGGAGGTGCACTGATAGAGACCAGAAAAGAGACAGAGGTGCAGCTAGCCCTTTAACAGTGACAGATGAATACAAAACATATTTACCCTATCTGCAAATGGCAAAAATGTGTATTCAAATGGTGACATAAATAAATGTATTTTAAAGGGATCAAGTCTGCAAACAATCTGTGCATGGAACTCTAATTTATGTCAAAAGCTTTTTTATGTATGGAGGTCAAGATTGTGCCAAAGTGTGTAGTCATTTTACCAAGGAGACGCTGAAAGATATATTAGATGTCCATGTTCTACCTGAAGCACAGACTGAATTCTTTACTACACAAAAACAGTTCTAACAGATATGGCTAAAATGCAACTATAAGGATTCAGGACAAGGATTTTGTTATAAATCTAAGTAATTTTTTAAAAGTAAAAAACTGTATTAAAACCATAGTGCCAATCTCTGAGATGGCCCTTTTTGCACTCATGTAAGCTCAAGGGAGGGGGATTCCCTGATTCTGGAGTTATAGGATCAGCACCAAGACGTAATTTAGAACAGCTGATAATGGGCCCTGAGAAGCTCTTTTAGAAGTTGAGGATCTCTTAGTCATAGGGATACCCTCGTCATAGGAACACCCCAGTCATACCCACAAACACAGTGCCACTGTGTCAGGTCTATGCCCTCGCAGGACTCCCCTGACAAAGGAGAATCAGGGATCCAGTTATATCACCAGAGCAGCACAAATCAGCCATAGCCAGGCAAGACTCAGGATGACAGATCTTAAATATGCCCACCCAAAGACTGCCTAAGCAGCACTTATATAATACAGTGATAGGTGCTAGAGAAGACCCTAGAATACAATAGATAAGAGTAAATTAATACACAGTTCATCAACCAGCATCACACTATAACCTACCCTCCTTTCCACATTAAAAAGTAGAGACTTACCATTCTTACGGATTATCACTGTGATAAAATAGAATAACTTAAGTGTACACTCTAAGGCCTCTAAATTATATACTTTTTAAATGATTAATAGGTTTACTTCAAGCTTTCAGAATATATCTCTGCTAGCTGAGACTAAACATGAAAAATTTCAAGTTAAAAAGTCAGAGGTGGTTTTGTAAAAAGGAAGAGGCATAGGCTTAAAATGGAAATTGTATCACTACTGAAATTATGGAGACACTAACATGGTGCCATAACACTGGTCTACAATTTTTGAGAAGTCATCTGCTTCAGAGATAAAATGTGCTATTTATTATGTATTTTGATGTGCTGAATTCAAATATGACAATTAAAACAACTGATTGGCTACTGTTTCTAAGATATTTAAGTTTTTACATTTTATGTCTATGTATATTGTGTAGATAGTAGAGTTTTAATCATAAATTGTAAACCTAGGTCTTTTCATGTGTTTATGGTTGCTTTACATGATAATATTTCGCCTGTCCTGTTTATGTAACACTTTAAAAATCAGCAAAAGGGGTATATAAATAAAATGTATTATGAAACAAAAGGCAAAAAACTATTATGTACATAGTTTAGTCCTATTCAGTGTCTACTCGGCGCCTCTTGGCTTGTCTCTTGTATTCATTAAATGGAGCATCTCTTGTCACTGTCCAGCAACAGTCTGCAAGCACTGATGGGCTCCATTTGCCCTGATAGCATTTTTCCATTGTTGCAAAGTCCTGGTGAAATCGCTCGCTGTGCTCGTCGCTCACTGCTCCGCAGTTCGGTGGAAAAAAATCTAGATGAGAGTGCAAAAAATTTATCTTTCGTGACACATTGCAACCAAGGCTTTTGTATGCCTTGAGGAGGTTTTCCACCAACAACCTGTAGTTGTCTGCCTTGTTGTTTCCGAGAAAATTTATTGTCACTAACTGGAAGGCTTTCCATGCCGTCTTTTCCTTGCCACGCAGTGCATGGTCAAATGCATCATCTCGAAGAAGTTCACGAATCTGAAGACCGACAAAGACACCTTCCTTTATCTTAGCTTCACTTAACCTTGGAAATTTTCCACAGAGGTACCTGAAAGCTGCTTGTGTTTTGTCAATGGCCTTGACCAAGTTCTTCATCAGATCCAGCTTGATGTGTAAGGATGGAAACAAAATCTTCCTTGATTCAACAAGTGGTGGATGCTGAACACTTTTCCTCCCAGGCTCCAATGACTGTCGGAGTGACCAATCTTTCTTGATGTAGTGGGAATCTCTTGCATGACTATCCCATTCACAGAGAAAACAGCAGTACTTTGTGTAACCAGTCTGCAGACCAAGCAAGAGAGCAACAACCTTCAAATCACCACAAAGCTGCCACTGATGTTGGTCATAGTTTATGCACCTCAAAAGTTGTTTCATGTTGTCATAGGTTTCCTTCATATGGACTGCATGACCAACTGGAATTGATGGCAAAACATTGCCATTATGCAGTAAAACAGCTTTAAGACTCATCTTCGATGAATCAATGAATAGTCTCCACTCATCTGGATCGTGAACGATGTTGAGGGCTGCCATTACACCATCGATGTTGTTGCAGGCTACAAGATCACCTTCCATGAAGAAGAATGGGACAAGATCCTTTTGACGGTCACGGAACATGGAAACCCTAACATCACCTGCCAGGAGATTCCACTGCTGTAGTCTGGAGCCCAACAGCTCTGCCTTACTCTTGGGTAGTTCCAAATCCCTGACAAGGTCATTCAGTTCACCTTGTGTTATGAGGTGTGGTTCAGAGGAGGAGGATGGGAGAAAATGTGGGTTCTGTGACATTGATGGTTCAGGACCAGAAGTTTCATCCTCTTCCTCTTCCTCGTCTGACTCAAGTGAGAATGATTCTGGTGCATCAGTAACCAGCAGTCCTTCTCCATGGGGTACTGGGCGTATAGCTGATGGAATGTTTGGATAATGCACAGTTCACTTTTTCTTCTTTGACACACCTTTCCCAACTGGAGGCACCATGCAGAAGTAACAATTGCTGGTATGATCTGTTGGCTCTCTCCAAATCATTGGCACTGCAAAAGGCATAGATTTCCTTTTCCTGTTCAGCCACTGGCAAAGATTTATTGCACAAGTGTTGCAGCATATGTGTGGGGCCCACTTCTCGTCCTGATCTCCAATTTTGCAGCCAAAATAAAGGTGATAGGCTTTCTTAACCATAGTGGTTATCCTGCTCTTTTGTGATGCAAAAGTCACTTCATCACAAACATAGCAGAAGTTATCTGCACTGTTCACACAAGTACGAGGCATCTCTGCTGACTTTGGCTAAACAGAAATGTGTCCCTTTGCAAAATCAAACACTGACAAATAAGAGAGCACGACACTGTATGATTTCTAGAGCTGATATAGGGCAATTTGTTCAGCAGAGTGATGTAAGCTTCATTATGATTGCATCATCCATGACTTCTAGGAATAACATGATGCAATTCATATCATGTATGATGCAATACCAGCTTCAGATTGCATCATTCATTGTTTTGCCTAAAAAGCAAGTACTGTCCAAACCCAGTCATAGATTTATTCATAGATCCAGTCAAACATGTATTTTAGTCATTTCTGGTTTAAATTGAGATCCCTTCCCTTTATAACTCACTTATCCTCCGCCATTCCCAAGTCAAGGGTCGTATATACTGACCCAATAGCATATCTTGAAAACTAGAGCCAATCAACAATTTTAAGCATCATTTTTGTTCTCAGTGACCCAGAATTAGTAAAGTTTGACTACATTTATTTCAGGAGCATTTTGGCTGTAGAGCAGTGTAATTACAAGCATTACTGGCTCTGTTCTACCTCCTCACCACCTTTCATTCTATTTCATCCCTCTTAGTTCTCTTCTTAGCTTTACTTTTTCTGTCATGCCTTTTTTTTTTCTCTGCTGCTATAAACATCTTATTGGTAGATAATGGATG
Organism: Trachemys scripta elegans; assembly: GCF_013100865.1. NCBI lineage: Eukaryota > Metazoa > Chordata > Testudines > Emydidae > Trachemys > Trachemys scripta. The sequence continues at coordinate 44,215,130 of NC_048301.1, forward strand.
ATCCCATGTGAGATTGGAACATCAATGGCAAATCTGACAAACACCTACCAGGGCCGGCTCCAGGCACCAGCCCAGCAAGCAGGTGCTTGGGGCGGCCAACGGAAAGGGAAGGACCTGCCACCGAATTGCTGCCAAAGAATAAAGCGGCAGCGGTAGAGCTGCTGGCCTTGACACCTACTCATCTCTCTTTTTTCTTTCCCTTCTTCCTTTTCTCTTATCCAGTCCTCACTCAGACTGTTATTAAAAGATACATTGGAACATTATCCAGCTCCCTCTCTATTTCTCTTCTCCTACCCTATGCCATACCGAACCACATATCATACCTGTGGTAGCAGATTCCAATAGCTTGATAAAGCTCACTATTTCTTGGATTACGCAATGAAGCCTCTTTAAAGTCCTGAAAAAAAAGATACTCAATTATATATGTTTGTATTGTTTTGTTTTGCTTCAATAATGTGGCCTTAGCAAATCAAATTTTTATCAACAAGGGGATGAAACCTAAACAAGAACACAGTATGTTTTCAGTAGAACTGGAGAGTTAATGACTAACTGTTTTCCATTCCATAATTAATGCTCAGGGTCTTGGGGGAACATAGCCTTTCTAGTCAGACAATATATTTGATATCTGGGTATTTCCTACAGAGCTGGATGCAATATTATTTCCAGTATTTTTTATAGAAACACCTATATAATTGCAATTAAATATACATATTAAAGGGCATGTTATTTTCTGATACACAATCTCATTAAAAAATCCAGTAATAAAAACATAACCTTTTTTCATTCCCTTCTGCTAATGTTTTTATAAACAAGTAAACTGAAGTAGTTTAAAAATAAATTATAGGATTAAACTGAGTGATTCTTTGGTTAGAGTATCCTGTTCATAATCTTCCAGCTAAAGATGTGTCAATATTTCCATTATAAATCACTAGTTTAGAGATTTCTAACTCTTCTTTTAACCAAAATTTGGAATACCTTGTCTGTGTGGTTTTGATATAAGAGATTTAAAAGGAAAACAAAGTTTGGATGTTTTTGATATGGCGAAAACATCTTTTAACTTTATAATAAGGAAGTAGTTTAAGTCCTTGCAAGGGAAAGTAGGCTTTATACAGTCTACAGCACCTCTCATCAACATATAGAGATAGGAACAGTTTGGCTTTGCAACAGCACTTGTACTGATGCACTCAATGGAAAAATAGTTTAGAGGATATTTTCTAGCTCTTCAAATGGAAAAAATAAATATCTCACTCTCTATAGAGATTTAGTGTTCAAGAGACTATAACATTGGCCTGATATTGTAATGAGATATACACATATGTACAGAAATGTCCTACAGTAACTCCTCACTTAACATTGTAGTTATGTTCTTGAAAAATGCGACTTTAAGCGAAATGATGTTAAGTGAATCCAATTGCCCCATAAGAATTAATGTAAATGAGGGAGTTAGGTTCCAGGGAATTTATTTTTCACCAGACAAAAGACTATATTATATATATATACACACACACAGTATAAGTTTTAAACAAACAATTAATACTGGTACACAGTGATGACGATTGTGAAGCTTGGTTGAGGTGGAGGAATCAGAGGGTGGGATATTTTCCAGGGAATACCTTACTGCTAAATGATGAACTAGCAATTGGCTGAGACCTCAAGGGTTAACTCTCACAGTCTACAAGGCAGCAGGAATGGAGGGAGGGGAGAGAGCATCGCAAATTGTGTATGAGAGAGAGAGGGATGCGCATTTCCCCTTTAAGTACATTGCCTTATTAATTAGATCGGCTTGCTGAGACCGCAGCTGCTGCTGCCAGCAAGCTCCCTCTGTCCTGAGCCCTGTCGTGTGTCCCCCCTGCTATATGGAGAATGGGGTAAGCGGGGTGCAGGAGCAGGGGGACACCCTGACATTAGCCCCCCTCTTCCCTCTCTCCCTCCTGCACAGGAAGCAGGAGTCTTGGGGAGCTGCTCCAAGGCAGAGGGCAGGAGCAGCACATGGCAGTGGGGGGAGACAGCTGCAATTTTGCTGGCCTGTTGGGCAGCTGCTGCACAGGGAATTTAAGGGAGCGGGGAGCTGATGGGGAGCTGCCGGTCCACCCTGGTTCCAAGCTCCCACCAGCTAGTTGCAATGGGCTGCTCTTCCTGCAAGCAGTGGACAAAGCAGGCGGCTGCCAAACGACATTAGAAGGGAGCATTGCACAACTTTAAACGAGCATGTTCCCTAATTGATCAGCAATGTAACAACGAAACAACGTTAACCAGGACGACTTTAAGTGAGGAGTTACTGTACTATGTTAGTACAAACCTCTCTTTTGTAGTGACAATTTTATTTTACTTGTGTAACTAAAATATTGTAAAATAAAGGCCCACTCCATACAGGGCTGGACATTCTGTCCCAACCTACCAAAGCACTTAAACGTGTTTACTGTAAGCACACAAATAGTTCTAATGAAGTCAATGGCACTGCTCACATTACTAATTTTGCGCACATGCTAACTGATTGCTGGATCATGACACTTACCTTCACAGATCCAGTAACCACTCCAAACACTCCAAGAGACCTGTTATCTACAGCCAGGCACTCACATACCACAGATTGTGCTCCAAGAAGAGAGTCTGGGATTCACACCTTAACACATTTAAAACTGCCTTCACCAAACAAGGACACTCCACCAGAGAAGTAGATTGCATCATGGAACGGGCCACCCAAATACCCCAAGACAACATGCCTCAAGACGGGGGGGGGGGGGGGGAAACCTCCAGCCACACACCCCTAGTTGTCACCTACCAGCCCACACTGGAACCCATACAAGGTATCATTAAGCAATTACAATCCATACTCTATGGGGACCACATCCTAAAAGAAATCTTTCCTGAACTCCCGTCTTCTGGCCTTCAAACCACTCCCTTACCTTGCCAAATCCATCAAAAGAAGCAAGCTCCCCACAGACCAAGACACATCAACACAAAGCGGCATCAAACACTGCCACAACACATGCAAAACCTGCAGACATATCTTCACTGTTACTATGATCAATACTCCCCACAACACACCTTTCAAGATGCCTGGGCCTACACATGCCTATACAACCTGATGTACCTCATCTAGTTCACTAAATGTCACAATAACAACAATTATTTGGGTGAAACCAATCACTACGCCGTTGAATGAACTCACATAGAAAAATGATAAAAAGACCATATCATCTGTGGACAAACACTTTTCAAAAACCATTACACCATATCTGATCTAGCAGTCGTCATCCTCAAAAGAAACCTGCACAATACCTTCAAAAGATAGGCCTGAGAGCCTAAATTCATAACTTTGCTAGACACTAAAAATCATGGTCTTAATAAAGACACTGGATTTATGGCTTATTACAATAATCTGTAACCTATTAACTTCTCCTCCCCCATTTTTGTCCTATGACTGCAGAGGTTTTAACAGGCCCCTTCACCTTGATTGGTCTCTTACAATATGTGTTAACTACTTATGATAAACAATCTGTTCCACAGTGTGTGTAGTTATGACACTCTGAGTACCTTCCCCAGACCTGAAGAAAAGATTTGTGTAGCTCAAAAGCTTCTCTCTTTCACTTTCACCAACAGAAGTTGCTCCAACAAAAAGTATTACCTCATCCACCTCGTCTCTCTTGCTAGATCATGGCAGAAAATATCTTCCAGAATTGAGCCCTAAAAGATTACCTCCTGACACAACAGCCATAGCACATGTGGGTGCTCTGAAAACTCATCCCAGCAGCACACTAACAAAACTGATTTGTACACCAGAGTCTCTAAATTACATGTAGGAAGAACATAATCTTGTGAAAATATTTAGCTACATGGGATACATTAGGATTTTGAGTCTCTAACATTCAACTCTCATTTTGTAAATCAGTCTTCTTTAAAATTCATTCAGGAGTTAACACTTTTTCCTGATCATGTTGGTTCTACCCCATTACTATGAGTCCCTATCCTCCTTTCAGGAGCCCCTTCACATCAAAATATGTACCATCTGAGCCTCTCCATTGAGCCTCTCTGATGAATTACATTTTGTAGCATAAGACAGAGATCTATACAGTAATTGTTCTGTTTCAGCTATTTCTATGCAAGGTCTACCAAGTGTGAAGGGCTTTTTCCATGCATTTCTAGTGGGACATTCCTGGGTCATCACAAAGGTACCCGTCTTCATTCTTGCATCTATGTAGAATATCTATCTTTGAAACAAATAAACTACACAATTTTGCAGCGTGCCCATGCTGAAATCATTGCTGTCACATGAACAAAAAATTCAAAGCCTAAAGTTACCCATCCAAAATAAAAACACAAACAATACTGAGAAAAGTATTCCTTCTAAGTCATAACAAATGACAGCTTTTGGGAAATTATACTTTAAGAATGAAAAATGGTATCTATGAGACTATTTAATATGTTTAAGCCTCAGTCCTGCTATTGTTTTGCAGGCAGAACTCCCAATGAATAAGAGGGGAGTCTGGATTATGGATCAATGACAAGATTGCAATCCTTTTTCTGAGAACCTGCAGAAAAAAAGTCAGGGCCCAAGTCTCCTGTAACTTTAACCTTGAGTGGTCCTTTCACCTTGTGCAAAGAGAATGTAAAACAAAACCAAATCAGAATCCTCCATTCACTTACACCTGTGGCATCAGCTTACACTCACCTTGCATAAACAGAAAATGATTATTCAATGTGCAAGGCAGTGGAGGTAGGCATTCACTTTTTAACTTAATATACAACTTGCATATTTTGGTCCTGGTTCTTGTTTACACTGCGGCCATTTCACACAACTCTGGCAGTGTAAAGGTGCTACAAAAAGAGTGTAACTGTCATTTATGCCCATGCTAATGTAACACTGACAGACCCCAGTCGTCGGCGGGCAGGATTGAACCTACGACCTCTGGAGCTAAATGCATGAGTCTCTATTAGATGAGCTAAAAGACACATAGCTCTTAGCTAATGCTGTCGCAGACTCATTAATCTCTAAGTGGTCTCGGTGCCACAAGATGGGACAGACACCACACCCAGAAGGTGTGTGGGTTGCACAAACTCTCTATACTGCCAGATTGTTGTAAAGAGGCCACAGTGTAAATAAGAAGTAGGCCTTTAGTACTTTAGGATTTATCTACACTAGAAATGCTACAGTGGAACAGACACTTACTACAGTGACAGAATAGGTTCTTCCATCACTGCAGTGAATCCAATTCTTCAAGAGATGGCAGCTAGGTTGATGAAAGAATTCTTCTGTCAACCTAGAAGTGTCTACACCAGGATTTAGATCGGCTTAATTACATTGTGTAGGGCATGAAATTTTTCACAGCCCTGAGCAATGTAATTAAGCCGACCGAATTTTGTAGTGTAGACCTGCCCTTAGAAATACTGCTAACTTTGCACATTATTCTTCATGTCAGCTATATGTGTCATAAAATAAACATGAAATGTGAAATTTTGTATGTACAAAGAGAATCTTATACCTCTAATGCATTAAAGTAGTCTTCCAGTTCCACATAGAGTAGTGCACGGTTAATTAATACTGTCAAGACAATTTCCTGACTCGATTCAAGAAGAAGAAGAATTCCATAGTCTTTCAAAGCCTAAAAAAAAATTAAAAATATTTAATTTTACTGAGAAGCATACATTGATACTTAAGTTTACAATCTAAAGTTCCAATCCTGCAAACACTTATGTCTTATTTTAAGTACCTGAGTAGTCCTTCTGATTTCAGTGCGACTACTCAGATGCTAAAAGTTAAGCACATACTGTACTTAAATGTTTGCAGGACTAGGGCCTAAATAATAAAGAGGAACACAATACAGCAGTTATTTTCTTCTCACAGTGTTGCCTATTCCTCTCTGTACTTCACTCTGTACTTAGATATACTCCTGTCTGCAGAACACAATAGCAAAGAGACTAAGTCTGCATTGAGGCTACAAAAGTTTTATGTTTAGAAATAAAACTGCTATTCTTTCTGTATCTAATTTGGTCTTTCCCATATTCGTGTTTAAATTTTATTTTATTTTTTTAACTTCATTTTAGATGCATGAAGCATTTTAAATATAAAGTTAAGAAACTTCTGTAAATTAAATGTCTTAAAACCTAATTTAAGACTACTGGAAAGTCTTATTAGTCTAGTTTTATTAACTAAATCTCAGTCGAGAGCACAATGGCATGAATAAGTGGAATGGAAATGCAGGTATTAATTCACAAACTTATCAAAGTTGGACAGTTTCTCACCAACCCTAAATCGGAAAATAAAGTAGATGCCTTAAGTCAAGTGATAACTAGTGTGGGAAAATTAGGACAGTTTAGGCCTTCATATCATGAAAGGCTTCCTGATAGTATTAGGCTTGGTCCACACTGGGGCAGGGGATCGATCTAGGAAACGCAACTTCAGCTACGAAATAGCGTAGCTGAAGTCGACGTTTCCTAGATTGAACTAAGTTTACTTACTGTGGGTCCACGTGGTGCAGGCAAGCTCCCCCGTTGACAGCACTTCCTCCTCTCGGCGAGCAGGAGTTCTGCAGTCGACAGGGGAGCGCTTCTGGGATAGATTTATCGCGTCCAGATGAGAAGCGATAAATCGATCCCAGATCGATCTCTACCCGCCAAATCAGGCGGGTAGTGTAGACCTAGCCTTAGGCTGTACAATAGTCTCCCAGGGGAAGTCCTACTACTAGTGATATTTAAAACTAGACTAAGCAAACATTGGATTCATCTAAAAGGTCTTTTCCATCCCTAACTCCTGTGAGTCCACGTGAGTTGATGGGTCAGCTCCACTCTAACCATTATTTCTGCCACTTCCTGATGCCTATTGGGATGGGCTTCAAGGACTGGAATGGTGATTCAACAAGAAAAATTCTGTAGTCCCTTGGAGGTGAGGGATGGGGACTGAGGTGTCTCTGGGTAGCAAAGAGAATTGGGGGGAGAAGGCTAGACTGAAGACTTTTAGGTTGGAACAGGTATTGGGGAAGCCTTAAGAGGCAAATAAGTATAGCAGGGAGCTCAGGGTAATAATGTTTTGTCACCTTTAGAAGCTATATAGGGGTAACACAGTTCCCTCTGGAGCGAAAAGATCTGCAGGGAGGAAGTAATCAAGCAAAAGTCTCTGTGGGGCTGTTGACAACCAAGTCCCACCTCTATGGTGATGAATTCCCAACCCCACCTCTGTGGAGATGCCATCTGTCTTTTTCCCCAAACAAAGTGGGTTTTGTGGAGCTTCTGTCCCAATCCTGCTCCTTTGAGCAGCGGATAAAGACAGGGCCACAGGGGACCAGGACTAGATCAACCCCACAAGATAGAGATGGGCTCAAATTTTTACAGTACCCATTACTGCCTTAATCTTGCCCTGTTCTGATTCTATGCTCCCCTTCTTTCTTTCCCCTTTCTGAACTCCCCTGCAAGATTTTGGTGGGTGAGTGAGTGAGTGGGTGGGCGGGCGTGTGTTTGTGATACACATATCACAGCAGAAATGCATAAATCTGAACAACACTACATCCTGAAATAAGCACTGCAAATGTTAGTGATATAAAGTATAAGCAAGTATATGAGTAAATTTATTGTCATGTATACATCCAAGTACCTGATTATACCCACAAAACAGGTACTTAGATCTTCAACTGACAGCAATGCAGTTGTAAAGGATTGTTGATGTAAAAAGGAAAGCTTGCTACTAATGTTCAGAAACAGTTTATTAGCATTTCTGAATAACTGCATAATCAAGTGCTCTTGAATAAAAGGATATAATACCTTTCTATAGTCCTTTATTTGGTGATAACAGATTGCTCTGTTGTAATATGCCAAAATGCAGATTTTGTCCAAGTCAATAGTTTTGGTTAAGTCTTCAATGGCATTTTTGTATGTCTGCACGTAAAAAACATTGGATATAAAAACACTGTATAATTCACAGCATCATATGTTCTGTCCTAAAGAACACAATAGTGTAAAATTTGACCATACAGTTTTACATTTCTTGTCTCTTCATCAGTACTGGAAGGCATTCTCTCATATCAGTTTGTCAATATGGGCCAATTATTGCAGTCTTCCCTTAGGTAGGATTTCTACTGATTTCTATGGGATTTTGACTGGACCAGGACTGCACAACTGAGCCTTATTACTTTATGTTTTTGTCATTGCCATGGTTGTATTACTTAGTCAATCATTAATGTTATCTAGCTATATTATTCTTTACCCTCTCTTTGACCCTTTCATGATCACTTTGTATCATCTCCTAACATGGATGGTAGTTTATTATGGAGTTGCAGTTGCTCCTGTGGCCAAATTCACTTATGGGAGCTTCTTCCATGGGTCCAGAAGAGGTAAAATTGAGATAAATCTAGCTAGCTTAGCCAACCCAATCCACTGCACCCTTTCCAGAACCACAGAGTCCCCCACAAAGTGGCTTCCAAGGCGCTGGGGAAACTGGAAGTATGCTATATTGGTGGAATTCCCCACAAGCCTAGGTAGCATTGGTCCCCCGGCTTTTAGCTCTTTCTACAGGTGAATAACAAAAATATTTCATGTACTTCATCCAAAAGATAAAATACGTCTCTACCTTATTATGATATTTCAAAGTTCCTCTGTAGAGATAGGCTCTCACGCTGTCAGGATGAATTTTGATAGCCTCGTTACAATTCAGAATGGCCTTGGAGTATCGTCCCTTGCTACCATAGTAAGCAGCACGACTTAAATATGCCTTTATAGATGAAGATAGAAACATGCTGCAGTACAAGTACTAAAAAAACTTTGATAATACCTTGGACAACCACTGAGTAAAGGTAAGAAATAACTTTTTTTCATAAAGAACTTAAAACTTCTAAGTATAGTGGTCATAAAACCAAGCAAATTAAATGAACACTGGGTACCTTGGTTATAATAATGGAAAACAACATGAATATTGAAACAAGAAATAACATATATTCCGTTAGACATAACAAAAATCAAATGCAGAAAAATGATCTTTGGAATTCAAAAAGAAAAAAACAAAAACAAAAGGAAGGACACAAATAAAACAGACTTTAACAAAACAATACTAATGATGTCCAACTCATCCCTTAAAGGGAAACTACTAAGCTGTTTAAGAACAAAAATGACCATTTAGAAATTGTTATTGTGGCTCAGGCAGACCAAGCACCAGCTCATGCCAAGGCCCCCATGTCTCAAATGAACACTGACAGATAAATAGCTGGAATCTCTCTGGCTCACTTGTGGGTTAATATTAATATGATACATATTAGAATTATAAGAAAGTGCTTAGTGTTTGGACTCTGTCCAATGCTTATGAGTTGCTGCATGCACTGATCTTCCTTGTAATATCTGTATTCCATATTGTAACGTAGTATGTGAATGGGTTTAGTGGGAGCCTCTGTGACTCTATGAATCACCATACAGGAGATGACATTAATGTGAAGAGCTGCTCTTCTATAGAAATCATTATGCCCCTCCCAAAAGAGGAGCCCTATCGATACCAGACAAGCTACGATTGGCTCTTACAACTGGACACTCCCTATATCTGGATTGAGGAATCAACAAAAGGACTAAAGATTTATTGTTGTTCTGTTCTCCTCCCTGTGAAGATGAGTCATGCAAATGAACTCCTCCCACCAGCTGAGTTTTGCAGTTGAGAGCATATGGCAGGACAGGAATCAAAACCACAAGCAAAAGGAACTAAGGATCTCTATGTTGCTGGGACTCTGAGGGACACTGAGGTTTCTAGGCATAGAGATCCATCAACCGTTAGCATGGATTAACCCTAAAAGACAAAAAGAGCATGCTGATTAGAAGAGCCTCTATTACCTTTTAAAACCTACGACTGTAATTCATTTGTGTGTCTTGTGACAGACACAGACCAGTGGCGTACTGGAGTCTGGTAAAGGGCAAATATACTGGTCACTGGATGAGTAGTTTTCTGTTCCCTGAGTGACCAGGGCAGGGGCTGCACTAGAGTAATCAGGAACCTGCTAGAACCAGTTAAGGCTAATTAGGACACCTGGAGCCAATTAAGAAGAAGCTGCTAGAATCCATTAAGGCAAGCTAATCAGGGCACCTGGGTTTTAAAAGGAGCTCACTTCAGTTTGTGGTGTGAGTGTGAGGAGCTGGGAGCAAGAGGTGCAAGGAGCTGAGAGGGTGTGCTGCTGGAGGACTGAGGAGCACAAGCATCATCAGACACCAGGAGGAAGGTCCTGTGGTGAGAATAAGGAAGGTGTTCGGAGGAGGCCATGGGGAAGTAGCCCAGGGAGTTGAAGCTGTCATGCAGCTGTTACAGGAGGCACTATAGACAGCTGTAGTCCACAGGGCCCTGGGCTGGAACCTGGAGTAGAGGGTGGGCCCAGGTTCCCCCCCAAACCTCCCAATTGACCTGGACTGTGGGTTCTTCCAGAGGGGAAGGTCTCTGGGCTATTCCCCAACCCACATGGTGAATCTTTGAGGCAAGAAAATCTGCCAATAAGTGCAGGGCCCACCAAGATAGAGGAGGAACTTTGTCACAGTCTATATTTGCTTGCTTTAATCTTGTAAATAACACTCTAGTTACCTTTTCCCTATTTAATCTACATATAGTTTATTATAGGATTGGTTACAAGCTTTGTCCTTTGTGTGAGATCTAAGGCACAAATGATCTGGGGTAAATGACTGGTTCTTTGGGACTAGGCATAACCTCAATATTGCTGTGATTTTTGGTCTTAAGGGCCATATATAACAGAGATATGCTCAGCTGAGTGACAAGAGAGACCAGAGGACCCAAGGAGTCTGTCTGTGACTTCGTTTAAGGCTGTTAATATGCCTGAGGAGTTTGCACTTGGTGCAGCTGGTTGGTGAAATCTAAGTTTAGAATTAATGACCAATTTGGGGTTTGTGTCCTGGTTCTTTCACGGTTTGCCCTGAGGTTGGTACTCATGTTCTTGCACCTCATTTGGGAGCATCACAGTTATAACCTGATGGAAAATGTACTCCAGATTTTTTAATATCCATCACCCTACTGCAACAAAACAATAACTGTTTTGTGCAACACAACAAAAAATAATGTGTGAACTCCCTCTGCTACTTTGCTTCAAATAGTTAACTAAAACATACTGAGAGCACTACGTATTCTTATGGAAATTATGCTACTGGTGTATAGACAGAGAAGTAAGCAAAATCCTCAAATCTTAATTATTTCTCCATCAGAAGCACAGCAGAAAAATAAATAAGAGATTAACACATGGAGGACATAACTCTCAGGAAAATACATAAGAGATCAACACTGTGTCTTTCACATATATCAGTATATGAAGAACTTCATAAGAATATAAGAATGGCCATACTGGCTGAGATCAATGGTCCATCTAGCCCAGTAGCCTGTCTTCCGACAGTGGCCAATGCCAGGTGCTTCAGAGGGAATGAACAGAACAGGTAATCATCAAGTGACCCACTCCCTGTCATCCATTCCCAGCTTCTGGCAAACAGAGGCTAGGGACACTTCAGACCATGGATTTGTATCCCTTCCCATCTTGGCTAATAGCCATTGATGGATCGATCCTCCATGAATTTATCTTGTTCTTTTTTGAACCCTGTTATAGTCTTGGGCTTCACAACATCCTCTGGCAAAGAGTTCCACAAGTTGATTGTGTGTTGTGTAAAGAAATACTTCATTTTGTTTGTTTTAAACCTGCTGCCTAGTCATTTCATTTGGTGACCCCTAGTTCTTGTGTTATGAGAAGGAGTAAATAACACTTCCTTACTTACTTTCTGCACAGCAGTCATGATTTTATAGACCTCTATCATATCCCCCTTAGTCATCTCTTTTCCAAGCTGAAAAGAGCCAGTCTTCAAATTCTTTTTTGGCCTTCCTAATTATATTTTTACACTTCATTTGCCAGAGTTTATACTCCTTTCTATTTTGCTCAATAGGATTTAACTTCTACTTTCTAAAGGTTGCCTTTTTGCCTCTGCTTCTTTTACTTTGTTGTTTATCCACGGTGACACTTTTTTGGTCCTCTTACTATGTGTTTTAATTTGGGCTATACATTTAAATTGAACCTTTATTATGGTGTCTTAAAGTTTCCATGCAGCTTGTATGGATGTCACTTTTGGCACTGTCCCTTTTAATTTCTGTTTAACTAACTTCCTCATTTTTGTGTAGTTCCCCTTTCTGAAATTAAATGCTACCGTGGTGGACTGCTTTGATGTTCTCCCCCCGGGATGTTAAATTTTATTATGTTATGGTCACTATTACCAAGCAGTTCAGCTATATTCATCTCTTGGAACAGATTCTGTGTTCCACTGAGGACTAAATCAAGAATTAGGGGGTAGCTGTGTTAGTCTGTTTCCACAAAAACAACAAAGAGTCTGGTGGCACCTTAAAGACGAACAGATTTATTTGGGCATAAGCTTTTGTGGGTTAAAAACCCACTTCTTCAGATGCATGGAGTGAAAATTACAGATGCTGGCATTATTATACATGAAGAGAAGGGAGTTACTTTACAAGTGGAGAACCAGTGTCGACAGGACCAATTCAATCAGAGTGGATGGAGTCCCCTCCCAATAATTGATGAGGTGTCAATACCAAGAGAGGGAAAGTTGCTTTTGTAGTGAGCCAGCCACTCCCAGTCCCTATTCATGCCCAAATTAATGGCGTTAAATTTGAGGAGGACCCAACCACATGAGCCACACCATCAGGGACTCATTCACCTGCACATCTACTAATGTGGTATATACCATCATGTGCAAGCAATGCTCCTCTGCCATGTATTGGCCAAACCAGACAGTCTCTACATAAAAGAATAAATGGACACAAATCAGACATCAGGAATGGTAACATACAAAAGCCAGTAGGAGAACACTTCAATCTCCCTGGACATTCTATAATAGATTTTTAAAGTAGTCATACTTCAACAAAAAACCTTCAAAAACAGACTTCAAAGAGAAACTGCAAGAAATAAAATTTATTTGCAAATTTAACACCATTAATTTGGACTTGAATAGGGACTGGGAGTGGCTGACTCACTACAAAAGCAACTTTCCCTCTCTTGGTATTGACACCTTCTCATCAATTATTGGGAGTGGACTACATCCATCCTGATTGAATTGGCCCTGTCAACACTGGTTCTCCACTTGTAAGATAACTCCCTTCTCTTCATGTATAATAATGCCGGCATCTGTAATTTTCACTCCATGCATCTGAAGAAGTGGGTTTTTTACCCACAAAAGCTTATGCCCAAATAAATCTGTTAGTCTTTAAGGTGCCACCAAAATCAAGAATTGCCTCTCCTCTTGTGGGTTCTAGGACTAGCTGCTCCAAGAAGCAGTCATTTAAGGCGTCAAGAAACTTTATCTCTGCATCCTGTCTCAGGTGATATGTACCCAGTCAATATGAGGATAGTTGAAATCACCCATTATTATTGAGTTTATTTTTATAGCTTCTCTAATCTCCCTGAGCATTTCACAATCACTATCACCATCCTGGTCAGGTGATCGATAGTATATTCCTACTGCTATATTCTTATTATTCAAGCATGGAATTACTATCCATAGAGATACTATGGTACAGTTTGGTTCATTTAAGATTTTTACTTCATTTTACTCTATACTTTCTTTCCAATATAATGCCACTCTCTCAGCAGTACGACCTATTCTGTCCTTCCAATATATTTTGTACTCTGGTATTATTACTGTGTCCCACTGATTATCCTCATTCCACCAAGTTTCTGTGATGCCTATTATGTCAATATCCTCATTTAATATGAGGCACTCAAGTTCACCTATCTTAGTATTTAGATTTCTAATAGTTGTATATAAGCACTTTAAAAAATTGTCACTTTTTAGCTTTCTGCCATTATGTGATGTAATTGAATTGGATTCTTTTTCATTTTACTGTTTTTCATCAGATCCTACCCATATTTTATCATCTTCCATCCTCTCCTCCTTACTAGGATAAGGAGAATCTCCATTAATAGAGCCTGCCCTAAGGGATGTCTCTGTTGGAACTACGTGCTCCTCCAGACCTGTTGGCTTTCCCCCAGCCCTTAGTATAAAAACCACACTAAGACCTTTTTAATTTTATGTGCCAGCAATCTGGTTCCATTTCAGTTTAGGTGGAGCCCATCCTTCCTGCATAGGCTCCCCTTTCCCAAAAGGTTCCCCAGTTTCTAATAATCTAAACCCCTCCTCTCTACACCAACATTTCATTGAGCATTGAGACCCTGCAGTTCTGCCTGCCTAACTGGCTTTGACTTCAGAATTCTTTAAAACTGCTCTCAAAACCTACCCAAAACAAAACCATCAGAATTGTAAATTCAGTATTACCTGAAAATGTTTTGGATTAATGGCAAGCGCTCGATTGAAATCTTGGATGCACTTAGCTTGGTTGAGTTGCATTCTGCACAGTCCTCGCTGATAAAAAGCATCAGAATAATTTGAGTATACCTTGACAGCAAGAGTAAAAGCTTCATAGGCCTAAAAGATGACATAATGGTTTGAATTAATGTAATCTACTTGCACAATTGGAATCATAGACAGAATATCAACTTTTAAAACCCAGTAATATTTTTTCTTGTGTTTTCACTATTTTACTCCTACTTTTTTAAATTTTAATACAACATATGAGACAAACACAATAAGTGAAGTTCTGCCCTCATTTATTACTTCTTACTCCATTTTCTTCAGTGGGACTACATTGGTATAACCAAGGGCAGAATTTGACCTTTTGACCATAAATAATTAACATACTAAAATTATTTGCTACATTAGAGAACACCTAAAATGTGATTTCTTTAAGGTCCTTCTGCAAATTATTTTTTTTTTTCATACTGGAGTATAAAAACAGATTTTTCTGGGATATGCTAATGTGGTGGCAGCCACATATTCTAAAGGGAAAGTAATCTATTCCTAGTGGTCAGTGTATGCCACATCAGGTATTTCAGCCACTCTTGACTATCATTTATAACGGTCTTGGAAAAGGAGGCTAACGGGGTTATAAAAATAATGATGTGATACTACTATGTTTGGTGAGTCTCTCAACATTGTAATACAGATATAAGCTCTTGTCCTCACAACTAAACATCAAGCCAGATGGGGAATTTAAAGTGGCTATGATCTGAAGATTTAGAGATAACCTGAGCTAACAGATCCATTTTGGAGGTAAACCACAAAACAGAAGTACCATTCAGCTCAAATATTACTCCCTTCTCTATCCTACACAGAACAGTTAGTATGAGGGAAGTACCTATTCCAGGTGACATTTCAAATTTTAGTCATATATAATAGTGACACTTTGAATATACTGTAGATAACATTCACTGGTCTTCTGTGACTAAAGAAATTATTAATGTTTATATTGTTATTGTTGAAATAATGTCTGAAGCATGCTAGGCACTATTCAAAAATAGGATTCCTACCTAAGGATATCAGTCTAAGATCCAGTCCTGTAAACACTTATACATTTGTTTAGCTTTACCCATACGAGAGGAAGGTTGGCCTAATGCAGGGGTCAGCAACCGGCGACACGCATGCCAAAGGCGGCACGTGAGCTGATTTTTAGTGGCACTCTGCTGCCAGCCAGGGTCCCGGCCACTGGCCCCGCTCAGCCCGCTGCCAGCCTGGATGGACAGAACCCCGGGCCGGCAGCGGGCTGAGTGGGGCCGGCGGCCAGGACCCCACCTAGCAGGGGCTAGCGGACAGAACCCCAGATCGGCAGTGGACTGAGTGGCTCAGCCTGCTGCCCTTCTGGGGTTCCGTCTGCCCGCCCCTGTAAATGTAAGATGTATTACTGGCTCGCGAAACTTTAAATTAATGAAGACTTGGCACACCACTTCTCAAAGGTTGCCGACCTCTGGCCTAGTGGATAGGGTACTAAACTGGGACTCAGGAGCTCTGCATACATTTCTGGCTCTTCCATAGTCTTCTATGTGACCTTGGCAAGTAAATTTAGGCCTGGATGTAGCAAAGCAGGTAGGCATGAACTTTACTGTAAACATGCATAGGCCCATCTCTACTCAGCAAAACACTTAAGCACTTGCTTAGGTCCCACTGATGTCAATGGGACTTATGCATATGCTGAAGTGTTTTGCTGAATAGGAATGAACTTAACAAGTGCTTAAGTGCTTTCCTGAATCAAGGGTTTAATTTTTCAGTTCTTCAGTTCCCCACATGTAAAATGAGCATGATAATAATTTTCCCTTTCACCCACGCTCGTCTCTCATGTTTACATAAGAGTATAAGCTTTTCAAACTAGTGACTGTCTCTTATTGTGTTTTGGAACAGTGACTAGCAATGTACTCTGATCTTACTTGGGACAGCTAGGTGCTACTGAAATACAAATACATAATGATAACTAATCCTACTGAGGTCAAAGACATTATAAATGTGCATAAATGTTTGCAGGACTAGGCTCTAAAAATAGAATATAGGAAAGAATGGTGAAAAGAGATGCAACACTAATCAAAAAGGCACTCTTAAAAAGATTTTCTAATGTCAATTTTGTAACGCTTCAAAATGAGGGGAAGGCTAGGGTTGATAAGCTTTTTGAAGTTGGCATTATTAATATATAAAATGGATCCTACTCATATAAGGCCTGATCCAAAGCCCACTGAAGGAGTCCCATTGAATGCAATAGACTTCGGATCAGACTGTTAATGAGCAAGCCTGTAACTGTAGTTAAAAACATAGAAAGAAAAAAAGTCCTTTAATATTAAAATGCACCTAGAAAAATGTATTAAATTGCATAACAAAAAATACCTAGTTTAAAAAAGATTTATATCGTGTGTAAAATAAATGCCAAAAACTGAACTAGTTTAGGATTGGTTGGCTGAGGGATTTTTTTACCCTCTGTAAAAGTACAGCAATCAGAGAACTAAGATGCTATCCACAGCATGGTGTACTCTGCTTATAACAACAATAGTGAGAACATTAATGTACAGATAAGATATTCACGTTGATTTCACCGCCATTAGAAACACAGCAAAAGGTATGCATAACTAATTAAATATTATAATATTGGTATGGAAAAAATTGTTCACACATTTGCAAGAAGGTCTGATAAAAATTAAAGAGTAAAAATATGTAAAAAGTAGTGGAAAGTAACCTTTAAAATATTTTAAATTTTTAGTCAATCTTGTTTTCAGCTCTTAAAGCCACAACGCTAATATGTTCTAAATAATAAATACATACCTGTAATAAACTGACTTGCTCCATATAGCATAGGCCCAAAAAATAATAAATTTCTGCAGCCTCAAATGTATTAGGCAAGATTTTTGCTGAAGAAGTCAGCATCTTTAATGCTTGTTGAAAACTTTCCACAGCTTCCTGTAATAACAAAGGATATTATTCTAATACAGGGGTCGGCAACGTTTTGCATGTGGCTCGCCAGGGTAAGCACCCTGGCGGGCCGGGCCAGTTTATTTATCTGCTGACACGGCAGGTTCGGCCAATCGTGGCCCCAACTGACCGTGGTTCGCTATCCCGGGCCAATGGGGGCGGCGGGAAGCGGCGCGGGCGAGGAATGTGCTGGCCACGGCTTCCCACTGCCCCCATTGGCCCGGGATGGCGAACCGCAGCCAGTGGGGGCCGCGATCGGCCAAACCTGCCGTGTCAGCAGATAAATAAACTGGCCCGGCCCACCAGGGCGCTTACCCTGGCGAGTCGCGTGCCAAACGTTGCCGACCCCTGTTCTAATATTTGTAAAACACTGTTAGGGGAAAAAAAAAAAAAAAGGCTGAGTTTTAAAAGCGACATACACCGAATTTTTTTAATTGGGTTTGTGCCCTTTTCACTTTTTTATTATATGTAAAGAAGGCCTGGAAGGTACTTTTGTTTTTTTGGCCTTATACATTTAAGAAATGTGAAGGCTGCTCTTCCTTGGTTTTGCTGGAAGTTCTGAATTGCTCTAATTGAAGGTGTGGGCATGATTAAGTAGAACATTTTTTCAAAATGTTCATTAGTCATTGGTTTAAATAAGTGTTAACAAAAACAAAAAGTAGAACTTTAAGCAATCTAATAATCTCTTCCTGTTGCAGTTGCTTAGCAACTTTCAGTCTCTTGACTCTTTTGGAGGACTCTATCTTGGGAAGCAGCAACTCTGAAAAAGATTTGGAAATTCAGACCAGAAATAAGAAATAATATTTTAACAGTGAGGATAATTAACCATTGGAACAATTTACCAAAGGTCATGGCTGGTTCTCCATCACTGGCAATTTTTAAAATCAAGATTGGATTTTTTTAATATACATACTAGTTCAACAGACATTACTTTGAGGGAACTCTATGGCCGATGTTGTTCAGAGGTCAGAGTAGATGATCACAATGGTCTTGTAGTGGACCGACTGCCCCACTCCTGCAGAACAGGGGTTAAAAGCAGCCAAGGCCGGCTGATTGGGGAAGCAGCCACAGCTGTGGCCAGCTCAACTAGGACCCAGCTGGCCCTGATAAGAGGACTGTGGGCCAGAAGCTGGAGGAGTCTCTCTCCAGCCTTGGAGAGAGAAGGACCTGGCTGCCTGGGAGTTCAGGGTACAGGGATCAGAGCAGGGCTGGGGAGCGGGGGCTAGATGGTGACTGGCAGAGGAGCTGGGGAGCGGGGGCTAGATGGTGACTGGCAGTAGCCACTGAGGCAAGGTGGGTGAGAGGGTTGGGGGCTCCCCTGGGAGGGGAGATCCAGAATGTGGTGGGGTATTGCTGGGGCAGAACTCCAAGGTAAGGGGCACCGTGGTCCAGGAGGGACATGGGGGACCCTGAGGCAAGCGAGACATCGGCCAGCAGAGGGCGTGCCAAGTGCTGGACGAGCTAATTCCCAAGAAGACCAACAGGAGGCGCTGCGCCAGTGAGTCATCGTTTCGCTACAGGTCCCTTCTGACCTTGGAATCTATTAATCTTTGATGTCATAACTTGACTAATGCTCCAGTCAGCAGAGAATCTTCCAGTGAGACATCACCTAAATTTCTAAAGCAAACAAGCAAAACAAGCCAACAACTTTAAAAAGCCGAACCTTTTAGGCCTTCTTTACATATCTGGCAGATGCAAAAATCCCAAGGTGTCCCTTTCTTTTCAAGTCACATTTTAAATATTTGCTTTTGGGTTTTCTGTGCGAACAGTGATAAACTATGTATAATATTTAATTTATACCCATGAAACATCTCAGTTATAATACAATGGTTAAAGGCTAATCCCACAAATACACAGAGGTAATTTCACCCAAGTGAGTAATCTCACTCAATAAAGCTACACACATACATGTGTGATGGATGTGGAGCTATTCCGTAATAATTTATGAATACTATATGTTGACTTAGTTATTGGAATGTTTACTGTCTGAAAATATTGGTTTAATTTAATGGGGGACTACAAGGAGAAACAAACAGGAAGTTAAAGAATGGTACGAGATAAGCCAACGCTCAGAAAACACGAGAGTTACTAAGGGATAATGACAGAGCCACTGGTTTGGAAGACTGGCTCTATCTCCTGCTGAGCATACAGACTGGTTTGGTCCAGAAGGCAAGGCCAGAGCCTAGGTACTCAGAAGAACAAAAAGGGCTATAGCAGTTTTAAAAGGAAGACTTTCTCAAGAGAGTGAAAGGAGTTGTTTGGAGGAACCAGACTGAGGAACCAGACCATCAGGGGATGGTAAGCCTTTAGGTAAGACAAGGTGGGTGAGGTAATATCTTTTACTGGAGCAACTTCTGTTGGTGAGAGAGACAAGCTTTCAAGCTTATACAGAGCTCTATTCAGGTCTGGGAAACTAAGGCTATGTACACACTACAGTTTACATTGGTATAAGTTATGTTGCTCAGGGATGTCAATAAGCCACCCCCTGAGCAACGTAAGTTACACTGACCTAAGTGCCAGTGTGGACAGCGCTATCTTGGTGGGCGAGCTTCTCTCGCCAACATAACTACTGCCACTCGTGGGGCTGGAGTGATTAAGTTGATGGGAGACCGCTCTCCTGTGAGCTTAGAGTGTCTGCACTAACAGCGCTACAGCGGCCACTGTAAACTCTGTAGTGCAGCCATAGCCTAACTCAAAGTGTCACTGCTAAATACAAGACTTGACTAGATTATTTAACATAAGTAATTAACACATATTTCATGGACCATTCAAGGTGAAGTAGCCTGTTAACACCCCTCCTGTCATAGTAAGGAAAGGAGGGGGAGAAAATGCAGCTGAGGGCAGTTGTTAGTGGGTTTATAGATTGTTGTAATAAACCATAAATCCAGTGTCTCTACTCAGTCCATGATTTTTAGTGACTAGCAAAACTATGAATTTAAGTTTCCTTGCTCATCTTTTGAAATTGTTGTTTAGGTTTTCTTTGAGGATGAGGGCTGATAGGTCAAATATAGAGTGATCACTCTGTGAAAAGTGTTCACCCAGAGGTGATAGTGTTTTTGTCTTCTATCATTTTCCTGTGTGAGTTCACTGAAGAGTGTAGTGATAGCCTGGCGACACCCCCACATAGCTACTATTGGAGCATTTAATGCACTGAATGAGGTATACCACATGCTGTAATAGGCATGTTGGGGGGGGGGGGTGTTCATCATCATAGCAGTGAGATATGTCTGCAGGTTTTGCAGCTGTTGCTGTGGCAGTGTCTGGTGCCACCTTGAATTGATGTGTCCTAGTCTGAGGGAAGCTTGCTTCTAATGATGATCTTGGAGATGTTGGGGGGTGTTTGAAGGCCAAAAGGGGTTCAGAAAATATTTCTTTTGGAATGGGTTCCCATCAAGTATGGGTTGTAGTTGTTTGATACCCGGTATGGGTTCCAGTGTGAGGTGACAACTGGGGTGTGCAGTCAGAGGGGATTTTATTTCTGAACTGAAGTAAGTTCTCTTGGGATATTTGTGTGGCCTGGTCCATGATGCAATCTACTTCTCTGGTGGAAAGTATCAGAGGGGTAGCTGTGTTAGTCTGGATCTGTAAAAAGCAACAGAGAATCTTGTGGCACCTTTAAGACTAACAGATGTATTGGAGCATAAGCTTTCGTGGGTGAATACCCACTTCGTCATTCACCCACAAAAGCTTATGCTCCAATACATCTGTTAGTCTTAAAGGTGCCACAAGACTCTCTGTTGCTTTTCTCTGGTGGAGTGTCCTTGTTTAGTGAAGGCAGTTGTAAGTGCATTAAGGTGTATATCCCGCACTTTCTCCTCGGAGCAAATTCTTTGGTATCCCAGTGGTAGGACAGACATGCATATAGACGGTTTGTTGTTTTAAAATCTCTCTCTATAAATGCTTTATTCCTACTGTTAAAATAAACAATACTTTGGTTTTAAGAAGACTGTTTGGTCACTGTATACCACTGGTCACATACACCCGAAGGTGCCAGAACTCAGTCAGACCTGATCAGCAAGCATGGTCGATAAAGGGACCATTCTAAGAGTCGGAGAATTGCAGAATTCCACTCTGGAAGAGGTAAAGGCACAAGGCTTGACATCTAAGATGGTGCACTCAGAGACCAGAAAGGGGATAGTGGTACAGATAGACCGGCAACCATGACAGCATGTTTTCAGGATCTATTCCTAATGACTAGAGTACCCTTATGCTGAAAGTTACTAATGGCTGCCATCAAGGGACCGTTGATCCAAAAACTATCACAGCCATGGTTAAAGCCAATGGATGAGCTAATCACCTTTCTCTCAGGTGCAGTATAAGGAAAAAATTAAGCCCCTTTTCTGTGGTGAAATAGATGTAATAATGGAGGCTACTGCCTAAGACACTAGGCTTTATGATGATATGGTTCAAGGGGTTTTGCCTGGTGGAAACACAGGATGTAAGTGTTTTGTTTCTGCAACCTATGTGCATGTGTGTGCAATACAGGAGAGAGCCAGAGAAGCAGTTATGAGCATGATCCTGAGACAAAGCAGAGGGATGGAGCTTCTTGGACACAGAACTTGCTAGAGAGGCAGACTTGGGGATTTCTGAACAAGGAAACTGCCAGGTACAGTTTGTTTCTAGTGTGTTTGAGGAAACAGGGCTTGCTGTACATTCTTTGTAAATAAACAGGATTGCATCAAAAGAAATGCCTGACTTGTATCATCTATTTCTCCTCCTAATGAAAATAACCCTGCAAGGCCATGATTATTGTCTAACTGCTTGGGTCAAAGGAGCAACAGTATGATATTTCTACTGGTAACACACAATGGGAAGCAAGTACTGTATTCACAAGGCTGAAGGACTAGTTATACAATAATCACTCTGAAAATTCTTGTACATTTGTTCTACAAATATGAAGCAACCAAACTTTTGTATTGCCTCTAGCTCAATTAGATATTACAGTATCTGCACACTGCTTTCTTTTTATGTTTTGAAAAAAGCAACATTATGAAATTTAACTGAACTCCAGCCTACATAATTGTTTCTTTTAACTAAACTTTACATGGTTTTAAACAACACTGCTTAATACTTACTGAAACATTAGTGCAGGAGCATTAAGCTTAAAAGAGTGTTACTATTCCCTTTTGTAATGTAAACATTGACGTTCAGGGTCCGGGAATATTTGATAAAATGAGATACTCTGTAAAGCATCAAGGCTATAGAAACCAAGACACTGTATTGCTTGGCATTTTACTGTAAATAGTTTAGAAAGAATTTTCTAACCTTGGTTTTCTTGGCTTTCATTTGTATTTTTCCTAGCAGAACAAACATGGAAGGCGCAGGCTGATTTGCAATAACCTCAAGTAAGCACTCTATAGCGTTACTGTGATTTTGACAAAATGACTGAACGAGCGCTTGCTGAACAGGAGAGGTTTTAAAGGATACTGAAAATAAGAAAAACAAACAATGGTCACAATATTATATTATTTCACACTGCATGTTCTAAATATAAGGTAGTTTCATAGGATAAACAAACTTTACATTGTTCAAAAATCCATGAGACTCCAAAGTTGTTTGCTTTAACTGCCATACCAAAACAATTTTTAAGAACTGAGTTTTAATCCTTTCACATCAAAGCCTGGAGTAGAAAACTTCAACTATAAGCAGCAAAGTTAGAGTCAAATCATGGGCATCTGCAAACTTCCCCTCTTCAAAGAAAGAAAGGAAAAAGACAACTCCAAACAATTACACAGGCATTGCTGAGGGGTCAACGGAACAACAGAATCATCCCCCACTGAGGGCATGGGGCACTTGTTCTACCATTCTGAGACCACTATTACAACCCACAAGGGTTATTATAGCCATTGTAGTATTTTACCTTACAGGTGTGTTATGAAGTTTAATGTTTGTAAAGCCATTTGATATCTTAGTAAGCAACGTCCTAAGTAAATACAAAGTATAACCATAAATTCCACATTACGTTCTATTACCAATAAGTAAGGCTGCAAATTTGTCATGGAGGCCTGTGACTTCTGCAGCGGCTGGTGTGGCTGGCCCCGGGGCCGCATGAGCAGCCCCTGGGCCAGCCGCACTGGCCGCTGCTGGGGCAGTCTCAGGCCACTGCACCCCCTCCCCCAGCAGAAGCAGGAGTTTGGGTGTAGGAGGGGGCTTAGAGCTGGGGGTTAGGGTGCAGGAGGGGGTGAGGGCTCTGGGTGGTGCTTATCTCAGGGGGCTCCCCGGAAGCAGCGACATCTCTCGGCACCTAGGCAAAGGCATAGCTAGGGGTCTCGGCACGCTGCCTCCGCTTGCAGGCACCACCCCTAGAGCTCCCATTGGCCATGGTTCCCAGCGGAGTCGGTGCTCAGGGCAGAGGCAACACGCAGAGCTGCCTGGGCATGCCTCCATCTAGGAACTGAGGGAGGGGGATGTCACTGCTTCTGGGGAGGCACAGAGCCAGGTAGGGAGCCTGCCAGCCCCACCAATCCTCCCCCTCAGCACCTGCGGGTTTCCTGGGCTGTGCACTGCTGCCCAGCAGCAGCAGGGGTCTCGGGCCACCCCCGAGCAACCCTAGCACCCTCGGGCTGCCCCCACCCCAAGATCTAGTCAGAGGTCTATAGTACATGTCATGGACAGGTCACGGGCCGTGAATTTTTGTTTACTGTCCATGACTTTTACTAAAATGTTACTAAAACATAGCCTTATTTATAAGTCAAAATATAAACATAAACAGTACAAGTAAAGAAAGGTAAGTGAAAAAACTGCAAGCAACATAAGGAAGTGTCACAGTTCCTTATAATAAATTACAGTAGTTAAATTACTCCTTACATTGGGGCTCAGATACCATGGTTAATAAGAACGTAGACAATTAAACTGACTTTACCGTCGCCCATTTCTGCTACTTGAAGAATACAGAAGCTTGCAAGTTTATATTCCTTCATCTCAATTAAATATTGTCCCCTGTAACAAAAAATTTTTGTTGTATGTAATTTGCTCATTATGAAACCATTTTTTCAGGCTGAGATTTCTTATTTAAGCAGTATTTTAAAAGTACAAATAATGCAGGAGTAAGTAAAAGTCTAAAGTTTCTAGTAAGAATCACATCTCCAAAGGAATACCATCCAGGTTTTTCCTCTTGTTCCTTCTGCACATACTTTTTTAAAACACTATCACCAAGAAATTTTAAAAATGTATAGCTATTCAATTGCAAGGCTCACAAAAAACACATTTTCTGTGGGCTCCACAGCAAATAGAGCACACACTACCTCTAGAACTATGCAAATATTAATAACGCTATTTCTAAAATCAATGTTGTTTTGCCATAGAGTGGTTGTAGGTAAATTCAATCTGATTCTGAAGGCCAAGCTAGGT
The DNA here is from genome assembly GCF_013100865.1 of Trachemys scripta elegans. NCBI lineage: Eukaryota > Metazoa > Chordata > Testudines > Emydidae > Trachemys > Trachemys scripta. Next base: position 44,239,775 of record NC_048301.1, read on the forward strand.
TTCTTTCTTTCCCATGCATCACCATTAGTAGTAAATATACTTGCAAGCCAAATCAGGCCTTCAGAGATACCGGCACAACCCCACTCTTGCTATTGGGGTAACAGAGGTTGGATTGACAAACTTAGTAAACAATTATTTTGTTGATGAACAAGAAGGACTAACTTTTCGCTCATTCCCTCTTAAGTTTGTTGCAGCTCTATAGTACTGATAAGAGTAAAAAGCAGTAAAAATTATTATTGTTCCTAAAGTAAGCAGAGAGGACTTGAAATGCACACAAGGAATATTGATTAAGACTACAATTTCATATATTTACTATTTAGAGTACAGCCTCACTTTAAGTCCTTAATGTGAGTTTTAATTGATGCATAGAGCAGTGAGTGGGCCTTCTGCACTGAGATGAGATGACAATGAGATGTCCTCACTTTTTTAACATTTCCTACAGTTTATTTGGTTCCCCTCAGATGAAAACTGGCTTATCTGTTTGACTTACCTTTCACTAATTTGGGAGGAGTGGAGTAAAGGAATTAGTTCATGATTAAAAATGTATTTTATGTATGCATTAGGAACCATATGGATTCATTAGTCAATACGTCAGTTCTCACAGAGTTTTGGAAATCCACACCAGCCAAAGGAGAGTTTCTCAAACTGCACATGCCTGTAGTGACAGGCAGGATTTAGATATGCCAAATGGTGCACTGGTTCTAGAGACAAGCCGTAAGAAGCTTGTATAAAAACCACCAACTCTGCAGAAAATACTAAGGACATTCATGAACAGTCTGGGAAGCTCAGATTTGGCTTCTGAGATCAAATAAAGACCAGAAAAGGAAAGAAGAGCAAATGGTGGTAGAATCTTGAGATTCTCCAAGTATATATAAAAAAGACTAGGAGAGGGAAGACCTTTAGTAAAATTATTTTCTGTGAAGACAGAAACAGATTTACAGAGAAAATGAGTGAAGCTAAACATAAATGGAGCTTTTGGGCTAAGCTGGAGAGAACAGCTAAATATCAGGTTTGAAATATTTACTCTCTCTGAACTCATAGGCTCAAGCCTAGGGGAAAGGCTGGACTCAGCACTTCACCCTTATTTTACTGTGTCGTTTCTTCAGATAGGACACGGAAATATTTATCCACTCTGAATGGGCATTTAAATTATTAATTTAGAAGAGTATAGGTGTGCCCTGTTGTCACTGTTCATATTCACACTCCCCCTTCCCCATACCTTGCATGTACTTTGTCATGCTGCATCCTGTATATCATGCTGGATCCTTCTCTCCATACCAGAGGTAACACCAGTGAGGTACTACTACATGGATATAATTTGTAAAGGATGAAAAGTGCTTTTAAATTTTATTACCATCTGATTATTATCATTAACTAGGCTTGTTTAGTAGATGTGTTACTATAGTTGATGTTTTTACTGTGTTTCAAACAACAGTTGTAAAGTGGAATACTTGTTAAGTTCTAAATGATAATTTTCCTACCTTATTATGCATAAATAGGATTCAGTGGGATAAAGATGAATGGCTCGATTTATATCTCTTAATGCATGCTGTAAATTGTGCACCTGTTATTTACAAAAAACAATTCAGGTACTCGTACATACTCTTTAATCACGTTTTCTACCCCACTGAGTGTAAAACAAAATATTTGCTAATGAGCTTCTGCTTTACTTATCTACCAACATCCAATTTCAGGATTTTCTATTCTCCCTACATCTAATGGTGACACTAAAACAAATGCCTAAAACACCACAGAGATCCTTAATCCTGACAAAAGATACAAACATGCAAACTTTCTAAACTATTTTTATAATATTTTACAAAAGCTTATCTATCAATCTTACCTCTTACTACTATTATTTTATCCATTCCACTGTTTGAGGATTGATTGATGGCAAGGTAAGGCCCTAAAAAGCCCATAGAGCTCTAAATATTCAGCTCATGGAGGAAGGCTTTACAACTAGTTACTACAGATAGGATTATCTGTTATTGCCTTTGATCCCAACCCTGCAAAGATTTACATATGTGCTTTTTATGCATTGCACATAATCCCATTGAAATCAATATGGGTACTTATTGTCCAAAAAGTTAAGCATGTAAGTCTTTGAAGGACCAGGGCATAAGAATCTATTAAAATGTTTTTCATAGCAACTATAAAATGTAAATGTAGTATTATAATGATATAAAAGACCAAAAAGAACAAAATACCTGATGATATGCTTGAGCTCTACAAATATAAACTCTAACGTTTGTGGGATCAACTTCAATGGCTTTAGAGAACTGTCGAATAGCTTCATAGTAATGATCCAGATGTAACAGTAATATCAAGCCAATATTTATGTAAGCCAAGGCAATACCACTAAAAAAGAATAAAGATTATCTTATTTTTCATTTGGTCATACAATATAAAATACTTTGTTGTATACATCAATGTCCAATACAACATGTTTCATCTAATTACTTTAGTATTATAAAAACACATCTGTAAGCAGTCAAAAGGTAGGCTTTGAGTTACACCTATTTGCTTGCATAACACACATCAAATGCTTTACTAATTCCCTTTTTAATTCCCTTGAACAGTGGTAGCTGTATATATGCATGATTAGTGACTTCTCCAAAACATGGACTGCACCTTTTTTGGTGGATGTTTATTAGAAGGCTGAGATATGCAAGTCCAGTTTCATCAGCATTCCTCTGATTTCCTCCTAGATCCCTGTCTGTCTGGTTTCAAGGCTGAATTTAGTACAGAGGGTTCATTAGTTTCTTTGGTTGTTGATTTTTTGCCACCACGTCTCCATTCTGATGTTATTCTATCAGCTGCCTTTGATGCTAAAGACCATGAAGTGCCACTGCCCCCCTGGGGTATTGTGAAGGGGTTGACTCACCACTGGCACCACCTTGTGGCTGGGCATGGCATAGCAGCTCACTCCCCACTGGGCGTCTCCTGCCGATGGCTGCTTCGCCTCTTGGTGGCCTGCTTCTTCCTGTGACTTGGCCCGCCAGTCAGATCACTTTAAAGTCTCTCTCTTTCCCAGGTAGTCCATGAACAAAAAGCAAGGGGAATTAATAAGAAATAGAGGGGAATGATTCCCTCTCAGGATGCGTCAGAATCTGGTCCTTCTTTCCCTCAGGGAGTGGCCTTCAGGCAAGTGGTCATCTGGGAAGCTCCTGCCTTCAGTCAGCCCTTTCCTCAGGAGCTGAAAAAGGCTGAAGATCTACTGTCTTCCCTGGTCCGCCAACATCTGAGCTGCTCTGTTCCCCTTTTAAGCTCCTCCTCCAACCTATGCATGCCTTGCAAGTGTGATAGGACTGAACTGTCTAGGCCCAGAGCAGCTCCTTAGCCCCTTGTTGTCCAGTATGGAGTTTGTATACCTCATTGCATACCCTCCCACTCCAGATGGTATCTGGAGAACCAGAGCCAGCGGACTGTCTCCGGTGCCCCCAACTCCAGGGTGACAAAAATCAGCATTTTGGTGAGCTCTTCTCACTCTGTGCTTGCAGTTCAGATAGAGTACAGGGTGTTCCTCTCCATTTGTTTCCTGGGACAACATTTTGCTTAGTCTCACTTCTGAGGCATCGATTTGCAAAATGAATTCTTTTGAAGAAGTCAACACTGAGCAACACAGGCTCTTTGAAGAGGTGGGTTTTCAACTTCTGAAAGGCTTTTTCACAGGCCTCAGACCAGTGAACCTTCTTGGGGCTACTGTCCTAATTAGGTCTGTGACCTGGGCTGCTATGATCGAAAACTTGGTACAAATCGGCGGTAGTAACCTTACAGTGCCAAAAATCTTTGGACTTGTTTCTTCATGGTTGGGATAGGGCATGCTTTGAAGCCTGGACTTTGTCTAAGAGAGGCTGGATCTGGCCCTTCCCCAAAGTATATCCCAGGTAGGTTGTCTCTTCTTTTCCAATCTTAGACTTGGCTGGGTTTGCAGTTAGCCTAACCTCCCATAGGAACCACAGTACAGAGGCGACTTGAGTTAGATGCTCCTCCCAATCTCAGCTGTGGATGTCCACATCATCTAAATAGGCTACTACATATGAGCCAGGTGGTTGAAGAAGTTGATCCATGAGCAATTGAAACATTATTGGGCACCATAGCGGCCAAAAGCATAGTCCTAAAATCACTGAAGCCGTACAGCATGGCGAAGGCATTTTTGTCCCATGATTCTGGTGAAGTGGGATCTGCCACCATCCCTTGGTTAGGTCTAACAAGGTGATATATCAGGCCTCACCCAGTTGGTCTATTATTTCATCAACTCAGGGCATGGAGTAGGCATCAAATTTGGAAACAGCATTGACCTTTCTAAAATCTATACAAAACCAGATAATGCTGTCCAGCATTCAAGCTTTGGTACAGCTGCTGAGGGATTCTTCAGTGATCCCTGGTTCCAACATTGCATGGACCTTTTGCCAAATGGCCTCATGTATTTTTGGGGAGAGTGGTCATGGGTTCTCCCAGAGAAGTTGCCCAGGATATGGTGCATGAAATGAATCCGCCCCAGCTGGGAGGTAAACACTGTCAAGAAAACTTTTACTAGGCTTCTTACTTGTACCCTCTGTTCCAGGCAGAGGTGTTCCCCCATCTGTATATTGTCTGGGATCAGTGAGGTGGACCACTTGGGGCCCCAGCTCAGGCTCAGGGGGATAAGGAGTGATAAATAAGCTCTCCCACTCCTTCCATGTCTTCAGAATATGGTATCCTCTTGTAAGGTTGCCTGATTTAGTAGTTAACTGGCCCAACTTGGTGGACTACTTCATATGGCCCTTCCCATTTAGCAAGTAAGTTGGACTCTGCATTCGGGAGTAGAAGTACCCAATCACCCAGATTAAATATGCATTCCTTTGTTATAGGCTTGCTCCTGGGTCCATTGAGCACTGAGGAGGTTTTCTTTTGCAAAGGTCCATTGGATTTCAAGCCTCTCCCAGAACTTCCAGTATGTACTATATAACATTCTCCATCTTAGCAGCCTGCTCCTCCCCATATCTCATGGACTAGGTCAAGAATTCCCAGAGGTTGTCTCCCATATAAGAGTTCAAATGGGAAGAACCCAGTAGATGATTGTGGAACTTCTCAAACAGCAAATAACAGGGGAGAAATCAGCTGATCCTAGTGATGGGGGTCCTGAGCAATAAACTTCTTTAACATCCTTTTCAGGATCTAGCTAAATCATTTAACCAGCACTTGCGGATTGTAATCAGAGGTCCATAATCTTTATTTTTAGTAGACCACACACCTTCTTCTGAAGCTGAGATGTAAAATTGGTGCCTTGATCAATGAGGATCTTCTTAGGTATCCCTTCTTTGGCAAAGACAATTAGCAGCTCCGCTGCATTAGTCTTTGCATTAGGGCTGTGCAGTGAGATTTCTTTGGGATAGTGGATGGCGTAATCAACTATAATTAATACATGTTTATACCCAGCTCACTTTTTTTCATAGCACCCCCTGAGGTCCATCTTATCCTGTTGAACAGGATGCCTACTATGTGGTGTCAGGATGTGGTCTCAAACCCTGGTCCTGAACCTAGATCCACTGGGGAAGCGGTCTTGGCTGTTGCGCCATGCCAACTCATCCAATTATCAGGGAATTCGCAGACTTGGGTGGACCAGCTATCAGGATTCTGCAACCTGCTTCCTGACTGGCCACATCATCTTGACCCGGATTGGTTGGTGACCATATATAAACTTCCTGCTTCCTTTCGAGCCTTCTCTGAGCAACAAGCCATTGTCTGCTAGTTGCTCCTTGGACTCTGCCTTTCTGCCTCACCTGACCCTGCCTTGCTGCATTGCCTGACCTGAGTGATCCCTATGCATGACACCCAGAGACCTAGCAATTGGAGTCATAATGCTATGGTAGGTCCCCTGCAACTCTGGAGCAAGATGATAAAATCTTAGATTTTCTGAAATCTTTCTAATGATGAGTAGATCCTTGCTACCAAGGTGTCTATTTCCATCCCCAGATGGGTTATTCTGGTGAATGGAACCAGGGAGCTTTTCTTGGCACTGATGATTAAGCCATGCTCCAGGAGGAGATTCAACATTCAAGATGTGACACAGTGTGTTGCTAATTGCGATGGAGCTCTGATCAGAATGTCATCCAGGAAAGGGTACAGGTGGGTCTATCACCTGAGTCTGGCAACTATCCCTACAAACATCTTTCATAAAATAACCAGGGGAGCCAAGGACAGGCTGAATGGAAGTGTTCAGTACATTTCTTACCATAAGCAAACCTCAGAAGTATGAGGAGACATGATCTGATGGAGATATGCATCCGTTAGATCTACTGAAGTCAAGAAGTCCCACTGAGACAGGGTTGACACCACAGAGGCCAGTGTCTTCATCTCAAACTTCATTTTCTTCATCCACTTGTTAAGCCTTTTGAGGTCAGCAATAGCTTTGATACTAGTCCCCTACCTCTGCCCCCATCCTGTGCATTTCTGCACAATTAAAAAGATGTAGTAGAACCCAGAGTATATAGCTGCCAGGGATGCTTGGAGAGTGGTGGAAGAGGCTTCAAAATCCTTTCTGAGAGTAGCCTCCATCTTTCTAATCATGGAGTCCTTAGAGTAGATCTCCTCTTCTGAGGGAATAACCATATCTCTGGTGAAGGATGCTACAGTGGCGTCTACCTTTGGTAAGTCAGCAACAGAGCCCTTTGGTTCTTGAATGTTATATAGCCTGAGGTGACTCTTGTTAATGTCTTATCAGGCTTGTTCCACCCATCACTAATCACTTCCTTGAAGGAGGAGTATTGCTGCCTCGGGAAGATTTTGAGGGGAGAAACTTACTCAGGCTTACCCACAGGAGCCTGCTCAGGTTGCATTTGAAGCCTGGAAACAATCTGATTGCACATAGTTTGAGATGTCTTGGAAGTGGAAAAAAATCTTTCCTGCATTTTCCCCCCATCCTGTTTCAATTCAGAGTCAGACAGCTTACCTTCCTTGGTGGAGGATGAGGAGGAAGAGGAGCCAGAGGACTCATACTTCCTAACTTTCTGTGCTTTTTCTTTCCCTTTTTGTTCCTTTTTAATTTTTTTTAACTTTTTTGTGCACTTTGGGATTATAGAAGCCCTGCTGCAGCTCTGATGAGGCCTTTTGCCGTTTGCCTTCCTTAGTGCCTGGAGCCCCTTCAAGAGGTCCGTCTCAGAATCCTCCCTACTGTGTCCAACCCCCTGGGAGGGGGAAACTCCTCAGTCAGAGCCTTCTGGGTCATCTTGGGAGGGAGTGGGGCTGATTAGAAGGCCTGTTTCTTTGCTCAGGGTGCTTGGGACCCACTTTACAACTTGGGGGATCTGTGGACCCACAGAGTCCCCTCTTTGTTGTGCAGGGATCCCTTGGGACTTACCCCCTTTGAGTGGTCTGGGTCCTCCTTGCTTTTAGAGCTTCTCCCTGCTCTGCACTGGGGTTCCTGGTCCATTTTCCTGCAATGGAGTCATGGCTGCCTTGATGAGTTGGGGACCCTACCTGCCTGTCTGACTCGTAGCCCTGAATCCTAACAGAGATAGGGACAGAAGGCTGGGTGCAAAGTGGGCACCACTCACCCTGCCTTACAAACAGAGCACTGTTTGGCTTTAACCCTGTGCTTTCTTGCTCGCCACACCTGCAAGGGACAGAGGAGCCAGCAGTGAGACAATGAAGCGGAGGCCAGGAGGGGGAGGAATGTTGGAGTGGGAGACTGCTGTCTCTCCAGGGAGGGGGAGGAATGTCTCTGACCCAGGGAGGGGGAGGAATGTTGGAGTGGGAGACTGCTGTCATCCCTGCCCAAAATCTGGGTAGAAGCAGCTCAAATTGCAAGGTAAGAGCAGGAGCAACAGAAACTGCCATTGTCTGTTGGCATGGAGCCAGAGACTCTGGCAGCAAGCAGGAGCAGAGGGATGTGGAGCCAAAACACTGATCTGTCTCTGTGAAGCTGCAGACAGAGGTGAGAAGCTCAGATGTCCAGAATTGTGGGAGATGGTGGGATGCAGAAAATATGTATAGTTTTCCAACAAATAAGAGGAAGAATAATATTGCTTAAGGCACTGCACCGGGATGCAGGAGACCCTATTTCATTTTTAGCTGTGGCACAACATTCTCTGTGATCTCTGGCAAGTCAATGAGGGTGGAATTTTCAAAAGGTGCCCTTAAGTCACTTAGACACTTTTGAAAATCCCACTCTTAATCTCTCTGTTGCTCAGTTCCCTATCTCTAACATAGGAATAATAATGCTTTCCTGTTTCATAAAGGATAAATTCATAAATGTTTAAGTCTACATTGATAAGGGTCATAGCAGTACTTAGACAAACAGACATAGATTGATGGATATGAACATAAGTTTTCCCCCTTAGCTAATTCAAAGTGGTATACTCTATATTAAAAGTCCAATCACCTGTCCAGAGCCAGTGCATTTTCAAAGTCACAGATTGCGAGTGACCATTGACATTGTTCTGAATATAAGATCCCACGGTGAATGAAAGAACTGAGATTTTCAAAAGAGTCATTGAGGAGCACTGGGGGAAAAAATATATTTTAATTGTAACTTTTCAATATTCACATTTAAATTTTAGTTGTTTATTATATAGCTTATCTGCATATTACTTTTATTCTAGCTTTCTTAGTGTTATATTTAATATCATAAGTGAAATATAAACTAACTGGTGGGACCACCATGCAAAGAAACCAGTTTATGTACCATGGAAAATGGTATGTATAAAATGGAGCAAGTACATACAAGTATATAATTATAATTCTTTATTACTTCTACTCTCAAATGATTAAAATAAAACAAAGGGGGAATATGGAAACAGTGGGAAATAACTGAAAATGGCTAACAGCCAATATCCAATACTAACACTAAATTAATACAAATTAAAAGGGACAAAGTGCAGAGTGAATACAGCGTCCCTGATCATCTTCGTTTACAGCCATTGACTGACCTATCCTCCAGGAACTTTTCTAATTCTTTTTTGAACCCAGTTATGCTTTTGGCCTTCACAACAACTCCTGGCAACAAGTTCCACAGGTTGACTGTGCATTGTATGAAGATGTACTTCTTTATGTTTCTTTTAAACCTGCTGCTATTAATTTCATTGTGACCCCTAGTTCTTGTGTTATGTGAAGGAGAAAATACTTCCCTATTCTCTTTCTCCATACCATTCAAGATTTTATAAATCTCTGTAATGTCACCCTTTGAGTCATCCCTGAAGCAGTTCCATACCCCTAATCATTTTTGTTGCCCTTCTCGGTACTTTTTCCAATTCTAACGTATCTTTTTTGAGATGGGGAAACCAGAACTGCACACAGTATTCAAGGTGTGGGCATACCATGGATTTACAGAGTGGCAGTATGATATTTTCTGTCTTACTATCTATCCCTTTCCTAATGGTTCCTAACATTCTGTTAGCTTTTTTTGACTGCCACTTCACACTGAGCAGATATTTTCAGAGAACTATCCACGATAGTTCCAAGACCTTTCCTGAGTGATAATGGCTAAATTTAGACCCCATCATTTTGTATGTTTAGTTGGGATTATTTTTCCCATATGCGTTACTTTGCACTTATCAACAGTGAATTTCATCTGCCATTTTCTTGCCCAATCACCCAGTTTTGTGAGATACCTTTGTAACTCTTTGCAGTTAGCTTTGGACTTAACTATTTTGACTAATTTTGTATCGTCTGCAAATTTTGCCACTTCACTGTTCACCCACTTTTCCAGCTCATTTATGAATATATTGAACAGCACTGGTACCAGTACAGAACTTCTCCCTTTCAGTATTGACACTAGGAAATAATACCAGAAACACTGAAGTCCTGCAGAGCTTTCTTTGGATCAATCTTTCGCAGTATGCAACCTCTGCAATAGAATGCTAACCAATTAGAAGGGTCTAGATGAACTGCAGCAGAAAAGTCTTCGGTTGCATTTTTATACTGCTGTCGTTTAGCATATGTTCTTCCTCGATATATCCTAGTACAGAGAAAATAATTTTTTTTTATTTACAATTTTCCATACAAAAATTATACTTACAGAATGAAGCCATATGAAGCTATCTACAATATCAATATTTGGATCATCTTAGCATTAATAGTACTTAATTTGTTTCTTTGCTGCATAGTCTCAAAGTAATTATCTGAAGAAAAAGTCAAAGGATAGAATAAGTGTTAATGGTACTTTTAGTGGTAGTAAGAGTTTTCTTTCTTTTGTCAGAAGCATTTTCTTTCTTGTTTAAATCAGTAGTGACAAAACAACTCTGAAAGGTTCAAATCCTGCCTATGGATTCATATGGGCAGACTAATGCACCAGCACAAAGCCCCACTGAAGTCGATGGGGCTCTGCATAACGGACCTTTGCACCTGCATGGAGCTTCACATGGGGCTCTGTGTGAGTGCAGCTGAACACTTGTGCAGAGCAATTTGCAGGACCAGACCCATACAGACTTACTCAGTTCACACTTCTTTAAAAGAAAAGAAATGGAGCTCTGCTTACTACCACTAAAACTGCCTATAAACATTTATTGTCATTCAATATTTCCTTCAGGTAATCCAGTTTACAGAATTGGTACCCATCGATGCCTCTTAATTTCACAATATTACTACCTTAACTTCAATTAACTAGCAACATACTTAAGTAAACTGCAGGCTCAGATGAAACAGAGCTGACTGGAAAGTCCTGCAGTTAAGATTCTTTTGGGGAAGTTTTCCATTGCTATGTCATCCAGTGGGACTTATGCTGCATTCCATAAAACATAATAAAAATAATTTACTTCTATTCAAAAAGGTCACTTAAAATATGTATTAACCCTGACCTATTAAAAAGACACACAAATTAAGACTGTGTTCCTTTAAAGATTTAACCATGTGTTTAACTTTACGTACATACAGTGAGTTGTCCCACTGAAGTCAATGGGACTAGCTATAGGGCTAAAACTCTCATCTGCCTCTGAACTTCAGGGGCGGGCAGGGCCACCGAGAGCAGGTTCGGGCCCCGTAAAAAAAAAAAAATTTCGGGCCCCCCAGCAAGGGCGGACTGGCTAAACAGGGCCAACGAGGGGGAGGGAAGCTGGGCCTGGGACCACCTCCTGGACCACCAGGCCCCGGTAATTTGTACCAGTTTCCTCCCCCTCTCGTCGGCCCTGGGGGCAGGGGAAGGATTTCAAGGATCTTTTAGCTCTTGATCCTGCACAGTCTTACTCTAGTGTAAGTTAGAGTTGCTGAAGAGCAACTGTAACTTACATCAGTGGCATAAGGTTTCTCAGTGACCACATGCCAGAGGAGTATTGGGTGTAGGGGACCTCTGCTCTACCATGTCCCCTATGCTGGGGGATGATGAGTGGCTGGTGCAGGAGGCAGCTAGGCCCCTTCCACCACTGGAGAACTCCCCTCTGCAGATGGAGAATTCTCTGCTAGACATTTCTTGCCAGCGTATATCCACTTTGGAGAGTCCGTTCCAGAGTGTGATTGGTACCTAAAAGAGAGCGCCAACTCTATATTGGCAAAAACATATGGCTTATTCCTTAATCCACACAACTCAAACCTCAAATCACCACTACAACTTAGAAACAAAGAAAAAACTTAATTCAGGTTTTGATGCTTCATAAAAAGAAATACTAAAGAACTAAGACCTTAATTCAGCAAAAGCACTAATGCTAGAATTGTCAAGGTAACTTAAGGGAATTAGGTACCCAACTAAGCTGAAAGTACATCCTTAACTTTAACCAGGTGTTTAAATCCATCCCTATTCAGCACTTTAGCATTTGGTTAAATCCAGCTGACTCTGTAGTAACCTCTTTGACTGGATTTAAGCAGATGCTTATGTGCTTTACTGAATCGGGATCCAAAGTCCTTCAAATCATTGGGCACACTCCCTAAGGAACATCTTAGCCTAGAAGACTTACTTTTCAACTTCTATGACAAATCTCTTTGGAAACTAAATTATTTTTATTATTTAATGCATATTTGTCAATCCTATATTATTATTTGTATTACTGTAAGACCCAGGAGCCACGGTCATGGACCAGGACCCCACTGTGGAAAGCACTGTACAAACATGAAACAAAAAAAACAGTCCCTGCCCCACTGAGTTTACAATCTAAGTCTAAGATAAAAGACAACAGATGGATACAGATAGATGATGGAGTACAAGGAAACAATAAGACAATATGGTCAGCATGGTAGGCTCTGGTCTCAGCACACCAGCAGTCAAACCATTGTCTATGTTTTCATAGGTCTCACGGCAAAGGAGAGAGTTAAGGAGGGTGTTGAAGGAGGATCATGAGGTTTTTTTGTGGATGTTTACAGCGAGCTTGACTCAGGCATGAGAGGCAGCATGGGCGAAAGCACAAATGTGCTTATTTGCAAATTTAACAAGTGGCCAATAGAGGCTAACTTCATGGGTCGATCAGAGGTGGGAGTAGACATTTAGATACTGAATGAGTGATGACAGGTAGGGTGGAGATAGGTCAAGTAAAGGTCTTGACAGTGAAAACAAGAAGCTTCTGTTTGAAACAAAGAAGAGGGAGGTAGTGAAGAGATTCAAAGAGGGGGGACATAAATAAAGTGATGCGCTTGGGAAAGGATTTTGCAGCAGTATTCTAAATGGATATCAGCGGGGAAGACTTTATTTGTCATGGCCAGAAAAAAGGTTGTTGCAGTAACTGAGACAAGACAATGAGAGCCGGGACAAGTTTTAGCTGTGTGGATGGACAGAAAAGTCCACATCTTAGCGAAGTTATTCAGAAAGAAAAAACTGTTACTCAAATTTTCTTAACTGGTGTTTGAGATGTGTTGCATATGTCCATTACACTGTAGGTGTGTTTGTGTCCCATGCACCAGTGCCAGAGAATTTTCCCTATCAATACCCATAGAGTCAACCCCATGAACAGCTGAGCTCCTCGTGCTCCAAAGCGAGGATATAAAGGGCAGAGCTGCCTCACCGTGCCCCTTCTTCAGATCCTTCACACTGGAAGCTGATGGTAGATGCTAGGGCTGTCAAGCGATTAAAAAAATTTATCGCGATTAATTGCACTGTTAAAGAATAATAAAATACCATTTATTTAAATATTTTTGGATGTTTTCTACATTTTAAAATATATTGATTTCAATTACAACACAGAATACATTTACAGTGCTCACTTTATATTTATTTTTGATTATGAATATTTGCACTGTAAAAAAAAGAGGACATGTTTCTATGACGATGACGCTTGTTAAAAAAATAATGCATTAATTAAATTTGTGACTGAACTCCTTGGGCGAGAATTATATGTCCCCTGATCTGTTTTACCTACATTCTGCCATATATTTCATGTTATAGCAGTCTTGGATGATCACCCAGCACATGTTGTTCATTTTAAGAACACTTTCACTGCAGTTTTCACAAAACACAGAGAAGGTACCAATGTGAAATTTCTAAAGATAGTCACAGCACTCGACCCAAGCTTTAAGAATCTGAAGTGCCTTCCAACATCTGAGAGGGATGAAGTGTGGAGCATGCTTTCAGAAGTCTTAAAAGAACACTCCGCTGCGGAAACTACTGAACCCACAGCACCAAAAAAGAAAATCACCTTCTGCTGGTGGCATCTGACTCAGATAATGAAAATGAACATGCGTCAGTCTGCACTGCTTTGGATCATTATTGAACAGAACTCGTCATCAGCATGGACGCATGTCCCCTGGAATGGTGGTTGAAGCATGAAGCGACACATGAATCTTTAGTGCATCTGGCATGTAAATATCTTGCAACGCCGGCTACAACAGTGCCATGCAAACCCCTGTTCTCACTTTCAGGTCACATTGTAAACAAGAAGCGGGCAGCATTATCTCCTGCAAATGTAAACAAACTTGTTTCTCTGAGCGAATGGCTGAACAAGAAGTTGGACTGAGTGGACTTGTAGGCTCTAAAATTTTATTGTTTTATTTTGAATGCAGGTTTTTTTTACATAATTCTACATTGTAAGTTCAACTTTCATGATAAAGATATTGCACTACAGTACTTGTATTAGGTGACTGAAAAATACTATTTCTTTTGTTTACAAATATATGCACTATAAAAATGATAATCAAAAATATACCCTTTGATTTCAATTACAACACCAAATACAATACAATACATGAAAATGTAGAAAAATATCCAAAATATTTAATAAATTTCAATTGGTATTCTACTGTTTAACAGTGCAATTAAAACTGTGATTCATCGTGATTAATTTTTTTGAGTTATTCACAGGAGTTAACTGCGATTAACAGACAGCCCTAGCAGACTTCGATGCATTGGGAAAGGAAGGTAGGTCATGTAATGGAGATATGCAACACATCTTTAAGAACAGGTACAAGAAGATGAGTAACCATTTTTTCTTCAAGTGCTTGCGTATGTCCATTACACTGTAATTGACACCCAAGATGTTATTCCAAGTGGCGGGACTCGGAGTCTCGTCACAGAAGGGAATGTAGGATTGCTTTTCCTACATTTGAATCTTCCTTTGATGCAGTGGACAGTGACTAATGTCTGGTAAATGTATGAACGGAAAACCACATCGCTACCCTGCAGACGTCCTTAATTGGAACATGTGCCACAAACACTGCCAAGGCCAAATGTTGTCTGGTCAAATGTGCTGTGAGCCTGTCTGTAGGCGTGACCGCTTTGATAGCATAACATACTAAAATGCAGCTGGTGATCCATTTTGAGAGTCCCTGAATTGTGGTTCACTGCCCTTTCATACATTCTGCCTAAGAAACAAAGAGCTGGGAAGAAACTCATAAGGGCTTTGTCCCACTGAGGTAAAAAAAAAAAAAAAAACGAGTTCGACAAACATCCAGGGAGTGTAGTCTTCACTTGAACTTGCGTGTATGTGGCTTTGGGAAGAAAACTGGCGGGTGAATAGATTGATTCAGATGGAAATCAGATACCACTTTTGAGAGAAATTTAGGGTGCAGTCTAAGCTGAAGTTTGTCCTTGTAGAAAACTGTGTATGGTGGATCAGTGACCAATGTACTTAGTCCTCCCACTCTCACAGACACTAAGAAAGCTACCTTCAATAATGGTTGTAGAAGTGAACATGATATTAAAGGCTTGAAAATAGAATCCATCAAAGCATACTACACTGGAAGGAGTTGGGTCCCTGTTAGATGGAAAAAGTCTATGTAGACCTTACAGGACTCTGCTCATGATATGATGAATATAAAGTCTTACCATCTGTGCAAGGGTGGAATGCTGAAATGGCTGCAAAACACATCCTAATGGAGCTAATGAAGTTAGACCTGACTTCTTAATTTGCAAGAGACAGTCCAGTATTGTTTGAATATTAGTCTGAGTGGGGAGACGCATTAAGTAACTCCTGTGGAAGATTTTGTGCTGTTAAGAATATTCTGGACTGCCACTGAGCAATGTGCCTCTTCTGCATTCAGCTATTGACATGCAGCACTTCAGGATTTGGGTGCAGCACCCGACAATGGTTCTGTGTTATGAGGCTGGTTATCAGTAGCAGCATGGCTCCTGAGTGGGCAGTTTGTGGAGCTCTGAACAGCAAATCTGTCTTGGCCAGGCTGGAGTTTTAAGGCTCATTCTGTCATGATCTTTCTTGAGCTTGAGAATTATGCTGCGAATCAGCAGTACTGCAGGGAATCAGAGGTGGGTATGCATACAGCAGACTCCTGTCCCATGGAAACAGAGAAGCATCTGATATTGATCCGGGGCTGTCACCTGCTTTGTAATAGAACCAGGGGCACTTCCTGTTCTGCCAAGTCACAAACAAATCCACCAACAGAAAAAACCTTGTGTGGAACAACCAAGCTAGAATGTTTGTGTTGAGAGACGATTTGTGGTCTAAACTGAAAGAGCTGCTCCGATGATCCACTAGACCATTCTGAACCCCCAGCAAGCAAGATGCCCTGAGAGTGTCTGAGCTCCAAATGCACGTTACACAATTTTACTGCTTCCTGACAAAGGCTGTTTGAGCTGGCACCCCCTGGCTTGTTCACATAATACACTACTGTGGCGTTGTCAGTGAGCACTTGGACAGTTTTGCCCTGAATGTGAGGCAGGAACTGCTGATATGCAGGCAAATTTGTGTACAACTCAAGTATGCTTATGTAACCTGGCCTCGTGGGCAACTCATAAACCTTGAGCCTGATAAATGCCCAGATTTGCACCAAGCCCCATGGCTGAAGCATCTGTTATCAAAGTCTTGGTAGGGAAAGGAGGAGAGAAGGGGACTCCCTTGGCTCATTCACTGAGGTGACAACACCTTGTCAGGAACGCATACCAGCTTATCTAGATAGTGAATCTGAGGACAATAAACTGACTTGAGCCATGCCTGCAGTGCTCTGAGGGGGGTCACACATATACATGAAGCCTAAGAGCCTGAAGCAATTCCTCACAGGATGGTCCTTGTGGGATGCTCAGAGATCCCATAGAGTCCGAAATCTGGAAAGAGACAGAAACACCTTGACAGAAGTCAAATCCAGGACTGCCCAATGAATTCTACCTTTGAAAAGACAAATATCAACTTTTCTTTGTTTAATTTCAGGTCCAGGATGTTGAACAGACACAGAGTTTGATGGACCACAACATACACCTGGCATCTGAAGCGGTCCCAAATCAACAAGTTGTCCAGGTAAGGATAACAGTGATGTCTCTTCCATGAAGACAGTCTGTAACTACAGCCATGCATTTCGTAAAGACCCTCGATGCTGACGACAGGCTGAAGGGTAAGACCGTGAACTGGTAATGATCATCTCCTACGACAAACTCAAACTTCCTGTGGTCAGGGATCCTGTAAGTCAAGGGCAGCATACCAGTCTCCCAGATCTACGGAGGGGATAATCATAGCCAAGGATGCCATATAGAATCTTATCTTCCCGATGTATTTGTTGTGCTTTCAAAGGTCTAGGATGGGTCTGAGAGTTCTTTAGTGTGTGCAACACCTCATCTATATTAGGTGAGAACAATGCACATTCCTTCAAGAGGAGTCCTCAATTGTCTGTGGCACCTGCACGGGAATCCCCAAGGACTCCAACCAGGAAGAACAGTACATAGTCACTGCTATAGCCCTGGCTGTGGAATCCGCCACATCCAAAGAAGCCTGAAGAGCTGATTGAGAGACAAAGTGGCTCTCAACAACGAGTGATTGAAATTGTTCTCTGGAATCTTCCAGCAGCTTGCTCACAAACTGAGATATTGCCTCCCAGTTAGAGAAGTCAGACCTCTACAACAGAGCATAGTAAAGCACAGAGCATAGTGATTGACAATATCGAGGTGTGAACGTGTCCTAAAATAAATTTTACTACCAAAAAGGTTGAGCTTTCTGGCATTTTTGTATTTGGGGGTAGCCTTGGCCTGGTCCTGCCAGTTCTTCTCATTCACCACAGCCACTACCAAAGAGCCACGTGTGGGATGTAAATAAAACTGTTCAAACCACTGGGTCAGAACCTGGTATTTACATTCCATTCATTTAGCCATTGGGGAAAAGGAGGAAGGGGTTTGCCAGAGAGTTTTAGCTAGCTGCATAATGTCCTCATTGATAGGCAGGACTACCTTTAATACCACCTCTTGGCAGCTGTGCCAGTGCTGGATGATGGATTTTGTCCTGAAGCAATAGTGACCATGGTAACAATGGACATAACAAGTCCCTGCTATGGCCTAAGCCTCTGGTGTAATGAGTACAGACATGGGTTATTGTCCCGCAATGAGCAGAAATGATTCCTCCATTGCAGCTGGAGAGGTAGCTAATCTCAGTGGTCCCTGGGAAGGCACGGGCATTGATGGCTCAGGTCTTTCTATATGAGCCAGGACCAGGAAGCAGCGAGCCAAAGGGCAGACTCTACCACTAGTAGAACAATCTTCTTGTTGTGTTTTTGAGGCCAGATCTGCTCTGAGTCTTGGACTTCAAAGAAAACAGTCGTGGAGACAGAACTGTCCTGCAGCTCCTGTCTGTGGGCATAGCTGCAGGAGCACTTTGGGAAGGAGTCATCAAAGAACTACCTTTGGGCAACCGAGGAAGTTCCAACACCAGTCTAAGAGCAGTCTTCATGAGGATGTAATGGAGATGTTCCTTCCTCAGCTTCTCTGTCTTAGCCTTGAAATCAGGGCTTTGGAGCAGAGCCTGGAGCTGGAGTGCGGAGCAGCTTTGGAGCAGTAGAGCTCCAGGTTTTTGCCTGGAGCTGGAGCGGAGCCAGAGCATAGCTCCAAAGCCCTGCTTGAAACCACAACAAATAAAGCACTTATCTCTAACATGATCCTTGCCTAAGCACTTGAGACAATGCAAATGAGGGTCTCTGACATATATAGGTTTCTGCAGCCTGAGCAAGGTTAAAAACCCAGGGATCTTGACATAGGCTCCCCTGGTCCCAAGCAGGGACTGGAGGCCCTGCTGACTGGAAAAAAACTATTAAGAACTAAACATTTTTGAAATGAAATAAAAAAATTTAAAAGCATCAAGTGACAAAAAGGAGTACCATTAGGTATTACAGAGTAGACTAAAAGTTTTTAACAGGGAACACAAATGCTCTGACCACCAACCATGGATGGTAAGAAGAAACTGAAGGAGCGGCGGGTTGGCTCCACACTTTATACTCTCGCTTCTAAGAATGAGGAGCTCAGCTGTGAGGGGGGCTGCCCCCATACGTACCACTACTGGAAAAATCTCCAGCACCTGTGCCTGGGACATGCACACACCTACAGTATAATCATCAATATACAAGCACTTGCAGAAGTATCTGCAAGAATTAGACTTAGCTTGGATGTGAGGACCTAGAGAGAGGCTAGAATCAACGATGACACCCAGATTACTGGCCTGAGCAATAGGTAGAATTGTGGTGTTCTCCACCGTGGTCAAGAAAGAAGGTAATGGAGAAGGCTTGGGAGTAAAGTTGCCAACTCTGGTTGGACAAATTCCTAGAGATTTCATAACATGACAATCTTTAATTAAAGATTAATCTTTAATTCCTGGAGACTCCAGGACAATCCTGGAGGGTTGGCAACCCTTGGGGGGATTAAGAGCTCTGTTTTAGCCATATTGAGTATAAACTGATGGCTAGACATCCACGAGGAGATGTCAGTGAGACAGGCTGAGATTTTAGTTTGGATAGACAGAGACAGGTCTGGAGTAGAGACAGAGATCTGTGAGTCACCTGCATAGAGATGGTAGTTTAATTTGTGTTTGCAGATGAGATGTTACTATATTAATTTTAACCCTATTTTAATAATCGAATAATAATTGCAGACTATATATTTTACCTTGCTTGAACATTGCTGGGATCTTCCTTAATCACAGCTGTAAAATCTTGAAGAGCTATAGTCCAAATTGATTTCTCAAAGAAATGTATTCCATGTTTCATAAGTGCATCTGTTCTTTTTGGATTATACTGAAAACACTACATTGAAAAATTTAAGAAGCACATAATATTTGCATAATAGTTATACTTATTTTCCTATAAATTAAAAATCTGAAATGAAAAGGTACCAAAGAATATATACTATTTTTTTTAAAAGTATAAACTATCTTCCATTCTTTTAAACATTTTCCTTGTCCTTTAATTTCCTATGCCATTCTTTTCCCTTCAGCTGTAAAACTGGAACACATAACCAACTAGGTAAGCTTATAAACTGACTCTTAATTTAGCTATGAATCACTGTCCAGGATAAATTACAGAAAATATGTACTAACTCCATCACACGGAATGATTTGTTTGATTAAAAGGATATAAGTTTCTGAAAGCTATGTGCCATATAAATCCAAATATTTGTACACTAACTCCTCACTTAAAGTCGTCCCAGTTAACGTTGTTTCGTTGTTACATTGCTGATCAATTAGAGAACATGCTCGTTTAATGTTGCGCAATGCTGCCTTATAACATCTTTTGGCAGCTGCCTGCTTTGTCCAATGCTTGCAGGAAGAACAGCCCGTTGGAGCTAGCTGGTGGGGCTTGTAACCAGAGTGGACCGGCAGCCCCCCATCAGCTCCCCGCTCCCCTAAGTTCCCTGTGTGGCAGCAGCCTAGCAAGCTATCAATTGCCGGGCAGTTCAGTTGTCCCTCCCCCCACTGCCATGTGCTGCTCCTGCCCTCTGGGAGCCTCCTGATTGCTACGGAGGGAGGGGGAGTGGAAGGGGGCTAATGTCAGGGTTTCCCCCTCCCCCCTGCTCCTGCACCCCACTGAGCCCATCTCCATAGAGCGGGGGGCAGGGGAGAGGGACACGACAGGGCTCAGGACAGAGGCAGCAGCTGCTGTCTCAATTTCCTGATCTACTTAAAAAGGCAGTGTACTTAGAGTGGGGTCAGTGTACTTAAAGGGGCAATGTGCATCTCTCTCTCACACGGTGTGTGTCTCTGTCTTGGTCTGCCATGCTGTCTCCCCTCCCTCCATTCGTGCTGCCTGTAGAGTGTGAGGCTACATTAACAACAATGGGTTAACCCTTGAGGGCTCAGCCAATTGCTAGTTCATCATTTAGCAGTAAGGCATTCCCTGGGAAATATCCCACCCTCTGACTTCACCACCTCAACCAAGCTTCACAATCATCATCACTGTGTACCAGTATTAAAATGTTTGTTTAAAACTTATACTGTGTGTGTATATAATATAGTCTTTTGTCTGGTCAAAAAAATTTCCCTGGAACCTAACCCCCTCCCCCTCCGCCCCCAAACACACACACAACCCATTTACATTAATTCTTATGTGGAAATTAGATTCGCTTAACATCGTTTCGCTTAAAGTCGCATTTTTCAGGAACATAACTACAATGTTAAGTGAGGAGTTACTGTAATTCAGTGATGTTACTATAATAATGTTACACTACAAAAAGGAAAACCTACTTTGGCATAATCATCCATTGCCAATAATAAATCCTCTTCCTCTTCCAACAACTCAGCTCTCCTGAAATAAATGTCATCATCTGTAGGGTTGCATTTCACTGCTAAAGTGCAATTTATGATTGCCAATGCATTATTGCCTTGATTTCTGTAAATTTCAGCCTTTGACAGATATGCATCTAGAACCAATAAAATATAAAATACAACATTTAGCAGCACAAAATATTGACCATTCACCTTCCTTCTGCAGAAAAATAATACAAGCATGAAAGTAAAGCATGACCAATTCTTTTTCACTCCGGGTGATACACTGCAAAAGTACTAGAACTTCAGGTCTGTGCTCAGTCCTCTAACTCCGTAGACCTCCTGACAGATCGCTTGTGTAAGATTTCTCAGTCTTTGCAAACTCAGATTAACGTAAAGCACTTCAAAGTGATCCAAATATTCAAAGCCATTTTAACCTGAGTAAAATAACCTAACTGGCATATTTTGAATGTTTCTTGACAACATTCTAATCTGTAGATTGAGCAAAAAACATCAAATAAAAAAACCTGTGCATGCACAAAAAACTTCCAGCAACTTCAAAATTACTACACCAATTTATTTCAAACACATCATGTTTCCTTAACTCTCCTTAGAATGTATTACTCAAAACAAAGCAAGTTTGAGCAAAATAATCTCAGTCACAAGTTAGTTATGTTTGTGTAAAATTCCTGATTAAAACTTATGGCAGAGTGTTTACACACACACACACACCTCAAAACATTGAACAGATTTTCTGGAACTTTGCAAAAACAATTTGCTTCAGGCAAAGTTCAAGCATGGAAAACTGCAACCTAAAATGAATTTGTCTGTTTAGAGCAGTTAAAAAAGGGAGTTAATAACCAAAATTACATTTTAACTGTAACACACAAGGGGACAAAATTAAGGGTGCATGAACAACCGTAAATTTCTTATTTTGTAACTTTCAGGTGCACCCTAAGTAACATTCTTTTCATGCAGGTTTTATTGTATGCAATCCCTTAGGTTTCTCTTTGTTTTTAATGGAAGATAAAAAATTACAACAATCTCACCTATGGTTGCCAGGTGTCTGGTTTTCAACCAGAAAGTCCAGTTTTAAGGGGACCTGTACAGTCTCCATCAGAAGTACTGACTGGACACCAAAAGTCTGATTACCGCAATTTTCTAACTTCTTCTCCAGGAGGCAGCTGTGACCATGAGGTAAACTCCCCAGAGGGTTCAGCCATCGCCGCTATAGGTCAGGGCGGAGGAATCACCCCCAAAGATAGAGGAGGAGAAGCCATGTACCCACAAGGCTGGGAGGATCGCAGCCACCACACCCAGGAGAAACGTAGGGCAGGTTGGTGAATCTCTTCGGTCGCTCTGACGAGGCATCCCGGAAGGTATGCTGCCTCTCAGGGGCCTGTATCCGAGATGTTACTGAGATTGTCGAGGATCATCCGGCCCTCTTACTTCTACCCCATGCTACTCATCCATGTGGGCACTAATGATACTGCGAGGTATGACCCTTAGCAGATCATGAGTGATTACAGGGCTCTGGGAGCAAGGAGTTGGGAGCACAGGTGGCGTTCTCTTTGATCCTTCCAGTCAAAGGTAGGGGCCCAGGAGGTGAATGCCTGGCTGAGAGGATGATCTTGCCAGGAGGGCTTCTGGTTCCTTGACCATGGGATGCTATCCCAGAAAGAAGAACTGCTAAGCTGAGACGGGGTCCATCTATATAGGAAGGCGAAGAGCCATATTTGGATACAGACTGGCTAACCTCATGAGGAGGGCTTTAAACTAGGTTCGAAGGGGGCAGGTGACCAAACCCCACAGGTAAGTAAAAAACATAGAGACCTGAGAGAAGGGTCGGAATGTGGGGAGGGAGCATGGGCTGTTATAGCAGGGATAAAGGAGAGACAAGACAGAACTCGGAGGGTTAATGAAATCAGTATCTTAGATGTCTGTATACTAATGTGAGAAGTATGGGGAATAAGAAGGAAGAACTCGAAATGCTAGGACAGGCAGGGGGAAAAGGGAGGAAGTGTTGCCTTGTATATTAAAAATGTACACTTGGACTGAGGTTGAGATGGAAATAGGAGACAGACTTGTTGAGCGCCGCCCCCCTCCAGGTGCCGCCGCAAGCACATGCTTGGTAGGCTGGTGCCTGGAGCCGGCCCTGCATCTGTTGGGAAAATAACACAGCAGGGCACAAATTATCCAACAACTTCTTGGAATGTATTGGAGACAATTTTTTATTTCAGAAGATGGAGAAAGCTACTAGGGAAGAGACTGTTCTAGATTTGATTTTGACAAGTAGGGAGGAACTGGTTCAGATTTTGAAAGTGGAAGGCAGCTTGGGTGAAAGTGATCATGAAATGGTAAAGTTCATGATTTTAAGGAATGGTAGGAGGGAGAACAGCAAAATAAAGACAATGGATTTCAAGAAGACAGACTTTAGCAAACCCAAAGAAATTGGTAGATAAGATCCCATGGGAGGCAAGTCTAAGGGGAAAAACAATTGAAGACAGTTGGCAGTTTTGCAAAGAGACATTATTAAGGGCACAAGAGCAAACTATCCCACTGCATAGGAAAGATAGGATGTATGGCAAGAGACCACCCTGGCTTCACCAGAAGATCTTCAATGATCTGAAACTCAAAAAAGAGTCCTATAAAAAGTGGAATCTGGGTCAAATTACAAAGAATGAATATAAACAAATAACACAAGTATGTAGGGACAAAATTAGAAAGGCCAAGGCACAAAATGAAATCAAACTAGCTGGAGACATAAAGGGTAACAAGAAAACACTCTACAAATATATTAGAAGCAAGAGGAAGACCAAGGACAGGGTAGGCCTGTTACTCAATGAGGGGGGAAAAACAGAAAATGTGGAAATAGCAGAGATGCTTAATGACTTCTTCATTTCAGTTTTAACCAAGAAGGTTGGTGAACCTCTAACACAGTGAATGATAGTGAAAATGAGGTAGGATCAGAGGCTAAAATAGGGAAAGAACAAGTTAAAAATTACTTAGACATGTTAGATGTCTTCAAGTCACCAGGGCCTGATGAAATGCATCCTAGAATACTCAAGGAGCTGACTGAGGAAATATCAGAGCCATTAGCAATTATCTTTGAAAAGTCCTGGAATCTCCTGTCTTCCATAAGACTGGCACTATATTTGCCCTTTTCCAATCTATAAAAAGGGAAATAAGGACAATCCAGGGAATTACAGACAGTTTAACTTCTGTACCCAGAAAGATAATGGAGCAAATAATAAAGCAATCAATTTGTAAACATCTAGAAGATAATACGGTGATAAATAACAGTCAGCTTGGATTTGTCAAGAACAAATCATGTCAAACGAATCTGATAGCGTTCTTTGACAGGGTAACAAGCCTCGTGGATAGAGGGGAAGCGATATACCTTGAATTTAATGAAGCTTTTGATACTGCCTCGCATGACCTTTTCATAAACAAACTAGGGAAATGCAACCTAGATGGAGCTACTATAAGGTGGGTGCATAACTGGTTGGAAAACCATTCCCAGAGAGTAGTTATCAGTGGCTCACAGTCATGCTGGAAGCATAACGAGTGGGGTCCTGCAGGGATCAGTTCTGAGTCCCGTTCTGTTCAATATCTTCATCAATGATTTAGATAATGGCATAGAGAGTACATTTATAAAGTTTGCAGAAATACCAAGATGGGAGGGGTTGCAAGTGCTTTGGAGGATAGGATTATAATTCAAAATCAGCTGGACAAACTGGAGAAATGATCTGAAGTAAATAGGATGAAATTCAATAAGGAGAAATGCAAA
This sequence comes from Trachemys scripta elegans, assembly GCF_013100865.1. Taxonomy (NCBI): domain Eukaryota; kingdom Metazoa; phylum Chordata; order Testudines; family Emydidae; genus Trachemys; species Trachemys scripta. The sequence continues at coordinate 44,264,363 of NC_048301.1, forward strand.
GTACTCCACTTAGGAAGGAACAATCAGTTGCACACATACAAAATGGGAAATGACTGCCTAGGAAGGAGTACTGCAGAAAGGGATCTGTGAGGGGTCATAGTGGACCACAAGATAAATGTGAGTCAACACTGTAACACTGCTGCAAAAAAGCAAACATCTTTCTGGGATGTGTTAGCAGGAGTGTTGTAAACAAGACACGAGAAGTAATTCTTCCGCTCTACTCCGTGCTGATTAGGGCTCAACTGGAGTATTGTGCCCAGTTCTGGGTGCCACATTTCAGGAAAGATGTGGACAAATTGGAAAAAGTCCAGAGAAGAGCAACTCAAATGATTAAAGGTCTATAAAACATGACCTATGAGGGAAGACTGAAAAAATTGGGTGTGTTTAATCTGGAAAAGATAAGACTGAGAGGGGACATGATAACAGTTTTCAAGTACATAAAAGGTTGTTACAAGGAGGAGGGAGAAAAATTGTTCTTCTAAACCTCTGAGGATAGGACAAGAAGCAATGGGCTTAAATTGCAGCAAGGGAGGTTTAGGTTGGACATTAGGAAAAAATTTCTGTCAGGGTGGTTAAGCACAGGAATAAATTGCCTAGGGAGGTTATGGAATCTCCATCATTGGAGTTTTTTAAGAGCAGGTTAGACAAACACCTATCTAGATAATATTTAGTCCTGCCATGAGTGAGGGGACTGGACTAGATGACCTCTGGAGGTCCCTTCCAGTTCTACGATTCTATGCTTCTGACTTACTCTGAGCATATTTGAACCCTGTACCTTCTGTACCACAGCACAGACTTCTACCATTTGCATTATAAGAATAACATTAGTTAGTGGCAGAAGAAGGCTGCAATCGCAGTTGGTGGGAGGGAACAAGCCACTGGGGCAGCTACTGGAGCCAGGAGATGGTTTTGGGGAGCCTGGTCCACCTCCCTCTCTCTCTCTCCCCCACCCTTTGTGGGAGTTGGGGAGCTCCTGCCCCATGTGGAGCCCCCACAACAGGGAATGAACCTCTGGGACCATTTGCTGATCCAGATAATCACTAGGTGAAGTCTGCCTTATCTCTCTTCCAATTCCCACCCCAGAAGCAGGGAATCTCCTACCCCATATTGTGCCCTGGGAGGACAGTGGATGGGTGGTTGGGGCCACCTGCTGGATTCAGATGGCTAGTTGGGGAAGCCTGTGTTTCTTTGTTCCCCACCAAAGGAGTTGAGGAATTTCCTGCTGCATGTAGTGCCTGGGTCTAGAGGGAAGGCTGGGAGCAGAACACACACACCTCCAACCTCACCCCATGCTGCTGCAGCTGCTTTGGGAGCTCTCAAGCACTTTGAGTAACATCCACTGCAGCTCCTTTCCTTTCATTTCCTTTCCTTTCCTTCCACAAACAAAAAAACCAGGTTGAAAGAACACTTTATAATAGAAATCCTTAGGCAGGGTTGTTACCAGCTTTCCCTGAAATATTAATGGATATAATGTTATGACAATTGTGTATGTATTGAAATAAAACATTTAGTTATTGTTTTAGAAATACTTATTTAGGCTCCAATCTTTCAAAGACTTATACTCATGCAAAACTTTACAAACTACAAGCAATCCTATTGAAGTAAATGGGACTACGCGGTGCATAAAGTTAGGCATGTCCATAAGTCTTTGCAATACTGGGGCCTTATACACTGAAGAAACAGCATTTGTGAGAAAAAACTGTTTTAAAAAAATCAGTCATATTTCAATAGAGACTTACCCGCATTATTTTTGTTCCATTTAATTATAAAATTCAGGTCATCCAAGGCAGCTTGATTTTTTTCTTGAAAGAGGTAAATCAAATGCCTGTGCCAATAAGCATTAAGTAGAAGTGGTTCTAAGCTTATGGCCTACAAAAGAAAATGCAAAATAAATAGTAATTTATTATTTAGATAGTGATAGGAGTTTCTTAAATGAGCTAGGAGCTCCCTGAATACAGAGGATGTCAAAGACTCTGCTCTGCAGAGTATACAGTTCTATACATTTGAAATACAGATCTTATGCAAGTAAAATGTGAAGTCCCAATACTGCAAACACTTATGTGCATATTTAACTTTAAGCACGAGTAACCCTACTGAAGTCACTCGTGTTTCAAACTAAGTACGTGTTTAAATGTATGCAGGATTATCCTGAATTTCAGAAATATTCAGTCTGAAATATATATTAGCCGGAGAAATCATCATAGTTTATCACTTTTTAACTAGTAAAACATACTTGAATTCTAGGGGATAAACACAAAATTCCACATTGCTGACCTGTCTGAAGGTGATAAATAATTGGCATTTCCCAGTTTATAAGAAAATGTCAGTGTTGGCCATATGTGAACTGTATTATTGCTATGAAAAACATTATTGATTCCTTAAAAGAAAGCATTTGACTGTGATCTTACTACATTAATTAGATCTCTTATGCATTTAATTATTCTTATGCATTTTATTCATGGTGCTCATAATATTAAGCTAACATAAGCATAGGGAAAATTTATATGAGTATACAAATCTGCCACTGGTCTGCTAGAGTCTGGACTTGTAAACCTGCCAGACACACGGCAAGGCTCACCTGTTTTCTAAGGCTTTGGAGGATGATAAAGATGGGGAATTAAAAGGATAAACTGAATATCCTGTGCAGGTAATTTTAGACAGTCTAGAAGATATCTAAGAGATTATAGGTGATATTGTGTATTGTAATGTACTGTAAAGAGTAAGAGCTTGTAACAGATACCTATATTATTGTATAAATCAAAATCAAACAAACAAATACATACTTTGCACTTATGTATCACTTTACATGGAAAGTCTGTGGGAAAAGATAGAGTTTCTTAATTATAAAACAGTAACAGTCAAATTTAAAGTTAAAATGTTTTATAAATGTTTACTGGAATCTGGAGACAATAAGTAAATTGGGTCCAGAACAGGCACGTTTTTGGTGGAAGTATCAAAACCAGGTGAAGAGATTTTTACCCACATGCTTTGGATCTATGCATAATGAGAACAGGTGATGTGAAAGATGAGCAATGTGGATATGGAATTTATAATTACTGTACCTTTCTAAAATAAACACTACACCTCTACCCCGATATAATGCGACCCGATATAACATGAATTTGGATATAACGTGGTAAAGCAGCGCTCTGGCGGGGCATGTTTGATATAACACGGTTTCACCTATAACGCAGTAAGATTTTTTGGCTCCCGAGGACAGCGTTATATTGGGGTAGAGGTGTATTACTGATCTGAAGACTATTTCATCAAGAAATGCCTTGGTGATAGGCACCTTAGAAATACCTAAAATAGATAAGTAAATTGAAGGAGCACTGCTTGGATAAATTTGAATTAATGAAGAATAAGATCCCCCAACAAAGACAGACTGAAGGGTAAACCTTTCTCACATTGTAGATCTTGAGAGAGCAGGACAGCACAGATGATTAAAAAACATGTGTAAACAATTTATTTATACTGAGGGGGCTGGGATGAATCATCATCATCATAATCATGATTTAACATTTATATTCCAGTAGTGCTTGGACACCAAGCAGGTTGGGGCCCCTACATGTTAGATGCTGTACAAACATATAGTAAAAGATAAGTATAAATAAATAATTTTTTTTAAGGCCCGGCTTGACAAAGCGCTGGCTGGGATGATTTAGTTGGGAATTGGTCCTGCTTTGAGCAGGGGGTTGGACTAGATGACCTCTTGAGGTCCCTTCCAACCCTGATATTCTATGATTCTATGAAGAACTATGCTATTGGCTGTAAGTGAAGATTTTTGCATTAAATACACCTTCTACCTTCAAGTAATGTACTTTAGATTTTATCTTTTTATTTTTGCTGTTTATAATTTATTTTAATCCTCTTTTTGTTATGCTTAGTTTAGATTGTGTAGTTTCTTGGGTGGAGGTGAAGAGTTTCTCTATGAAGTGGGTACCCTCTAAATTACTTATAGACTTAACAGTCTTCAAAAACAAACATACCAAATACCAATGTTAATTTATAAATATTAATTATTGTAAGAACATTTATTTTAATAATGCATAATAACTATACTACACTTTATAGAAAATAAAGGCTTGATCATCAGCTGTGCCCAAAGTAGTGCTTGGAGCTGCTGGAAACAAAAATAATTTACTGCCAACTTTCTACACTTTCTCTTCCCAGCCAATTCAGAACTTCTCTAGCTTGAGACAGCTATTACGGACTCCAAAGAAACATTATGGTGCTAGAGCACAGCGTATTTTAGCCCTGCATCTCCATTCTCCGAATATGTAACTGGGACCATCCCATTCTGGGAGAGAGGCAAAAGAAGGTGGAATAGAGCTGGCTATCAGCTTTCTACCAGCCCTGGGAGAACTCAGATGCCCAACAAGGTAACAAAAACCACCTAGTTCTTGGTAGTAAACAAACTTTGTATTAAACTTACTTTTTCCAAATCATCCATGGCTGACTTTAACTTGCCTAATTTCCTGTTTATTGCTCCACGTCTACAATAGTGAAATGCTAAGGAATTTCCTTCATTTTCAATCAACAGTGTTAGTCTATTGATTTCTGTTTCCAAATCTTCAATATCAGCAAGATCTTCTACCAAAACAGGATTCGCTGAGTCCATTAGATCTATTTCTAGATCAGGTTTTCCTTGTTCTGCAGAGTCCACCTTCTTAGTGTCTGTTAGTACTTTAGCATCTTTTTCCTCAGTAGAAGCCCTACTAGGAGGGAAAGCCTCATCGAACCAGCTATTCCAGATTCCTCTGACCCACTCACGATCATCAAGGTCTTTTGGAATTCCACCTTTACTTTTTGCAAATTTCTCAAAATCTAACAAACAAGGGAGACTGGGACTTCGATAACGTTGGACTGCCAGAGATACTCTGATACTGAATTTATTCTGTATATGCAGTCTTCCAAGGGATACAGAGCTGAATCAGGAGGGAAAAAATGATTATGTTAACAACAGGTTCTTAGCTATATTGATGATACGGAGAATTTGGCGATCAATAAATATTCAATTAACCACTTTACTAGCTTAATTAATTAATATTTTTGGTCTAAGAGCCATTTATTACAATATAATTACAAATTAGTCACAAGTGAGCACAGGTATTATAAATGATGCTCACACACCAAAATAAATCAGTACCTGCTGCTCAGTTCCAAGCACACACACCTCCTCAGAAAGTTCTCAACAGAGGTATGTAAGGACAAAGCTAGACCTGAGAAAAGGACCAAATTCAAGAGCTGCATAATAATCTATAAGATTAGATTAAATAGATGGATGAGACACACTAATGGGATTCTGAGGAGGCCAGTGAATGTGCATCTAGGTGCATCATCCAAATTGTAATGCATGGAACATGCTAATAATCGCCAAGGACAGTGCCAAAACCAAGCCCAGAGTGATAATTTCTTTGTAAAGTCAGTACATAGCCTCCAAGCTGAGAGTCTTGACAATGTTCAACATCAAAATCTGCTGATAGTGTCAGATTTAAGATCTATTTCAAGCCACTCAATGCCAAAGAAATATAGAAGTCTTTATCTGTAGCTGTAATATACTCTGCGTCACCAAAATACAGAGTGCTAAAATGGAATGTTGAGATAATATTTTACATTTATCCAGACTTTCATCCTAAAAATCCCAATTAAAACAATATCTAATTATATACAAAACCACTGAAATGTAGCCACCTCTAGGGTGAAGGACACGCAGCACACCGTACAGAGGTAGAAAGCCCTGACTCTCAGCAAAAGTGCTATGAAAACTTCAGTCTCAACAAAAAGAGCATCTCTGTTTATAAGGTTATCTTGAAAACAAACCGCCACTTCAACATACCATCACAGTAAATCACACTGTACTCAATTTTGCTAGTTGAGAAAAATCTAAGAGCTAAATATGAGGAAAAAAGAAACACAAACTCATAACAGCCCATGAAAGAAAAACAATTAGCTGGAAGAAGAAACTGAACTGAAAGGCCAGTATTGAGCACCAGTTTATATACAGTGTGTGCACATTTTTCATCAATCAGTGCACAAGCAGATAGTGTATATTTTTTCAGTATCTCCCAAACCCACACAACTTAATCCAAAAGTGAAGATATATGCATCAGACTTAAAAATTAATTTGTTGCCCATTTCATATACTAATACAAAACTGTTAAGTAAGAGTATTAACATTCTTTTACTGCATCTATGGCCTTTTAAATGCTTGATTACTTCCTAAAGTCACATCTCTTCTATATCCTATATAATAAAATGAATAAAAATAAGCAATGATAATGAATATATTTAGAGTGATACATGAAGTCTGAAGAGTAAAAAGAGAACCCCTTCCCTTGGATGTAAACTGTGCAACCTCACAGAACACAAGAGGGTAATCCAGCCTAGGATTTCAATCTCCTGTAACCTCAGGATTTCTTTCTGTTCTTTCAGAGGAAAGAAATCTCAGTTTAAATTGTGCTGTTATGACAACTAGACTAAGCTTTTGGCCACATTACTTTTTAAACTTCAGTATTTACTGGCTATTGTTGTTCTATAAATAAGTTAATTAAAGTATAGGATTCCCTTTTTAATGAACTGAACATAATTCCTATGTTTCAGAGTAACACTTCACATTCAAAAAGATGAAATACAAATATCAAAAATATGACCACAAATTTAAATAAATGGTTTAAAAATGCAGTATGCATTAATTTAAAGAAAACCTTTTAAGAATCTTCGAGGGTTGTTTTAATCCCTCAGCCATAGCTTTTAATTTTCCACGGTCTATCATTTTCTTTGATTTCTTTGTTTTCTTTTTTGGGGGGAAAATAATGTACTTAATCCCAGCTTTTCGAGCTCTCTCAGCAAGAACCATGTCATCATCACTATCCTCTTGTCCGGTAAAAATAGGGTTTCTTTCCATTGGTATGTCTACCAGTGTTGGTAAAGGCTCATCACAGCTTTTAGTCAATAGGTGCTTAGCAGGGGAGCTTTTCTCAATCTCTGTCTCAACCTCTGGCTCAGATATCTTTTCCTTCATAACCTTCAACTCTTTCATGCTGGTTTTGAAATTAGCAGAAATCTTTAACACTGTTCTGTCTTTGAAAGCAGACATATCTGGTGCAGAGACTGATCTTTTAATAAAACTTATCTGTTAGAAAAAAGAAAGCTGAATTTATTTGATGTTCATTTGAAACAAAATTTATGTATTACATTTACAGAATTTTAGTAGATTGGATTTTAATATTTAATTTAAAAATAATAAAAAGATACATAATTTCATAGAAGTTATACTATTCAAAACATTTTTAAAATAGTATTTAACCTAAAAAAACCAAAAACATTATATCTACATTTGTCAACATGTTTTTGAAAATACATAAGCCTATGCAGTAACACATCATTATTTGAAGCTGACAGAAGATGTTAATCTTAACAGCGAAGTATTACAAGGAACCAGAGATGAAGATGGAGCACTCATAGCTTTTATTCAAGTTTAATTTTATTCAAACCAAAAAATTTACACCAGTGGAGCCACCATTCATAGAAACGTGTATTGAGACAGGCATGGAATCAGCACTAGTGATACACTGTTTATCCTAGACACATGGAAAGAGAGGCAAGATGAGAGGAATGTGGTTTAATTAGACCAAAAATTTATTACTTATCTGGGAACTACCTGGTGATAATTTGTACAATGTAGGCCATGATTCCTACCTTCATTATTTCTACCTGATGGAGTGCTGCCATCAGCCACCGTACCCCTCCGCAGCTAGTCTCAGCCCACTGCTGTGACCCCTATCACTGTCCCTTGTATGAGGATTAATGGGCTAGGGAAAGTGGGTTGTCTCCTCCCTGTACCAGACATTAGGAGTCCCAAGCCCATTCCCCAGCTACTTTAGGGAATGTGTTTGTAAAAGATATGGCAATTTCCTGCACTATCCTTGAAAAACCTTATTGAATCAAGTGTATGTATCCTTGGAGTACATTGTATTAATGCAAAGTTCATGTATTATTGTGGGTCTGGATGATCAAAGGACTATATTGAACAGTGTGGCAGACAAAAATAGTCTATTGTAGTGCTTCTCAAAGTCGGGCCGCCGCTTGTTCAGGGAAAGCCCCTGGTGGTCCGGGCCAGTTTGTTTACCTGTCGCGTCTGCAGGTTCGGCCGATCGCGGCTCCCACAGGCCGTGGTTTGCCGCTCCAAGCCAATGGGGGCTGCAGGAAGGGCTGTGTAGTGAGTCGGTGTGGCTCCCCTCCTGCCCAGAGGAGGAAGCCCACGTGCAGGCACCAGAGTGGGTGGGACCACCACCGCCTGTCCCCGCCCCCCGGAAGTCAAGGGGCGGGACAGGAAGTATAAAGGCCGGCCGCCAGAGCTCAGTCGGCGGCCAGCCACCACAGGGAGCAGACGTGCGGCTGGGAGCTCCCAGCCAGGAGACCGCCGAAGACCGAGGCCTGGACCCTAGCTGGCCTGAGCTACCCCGGGCACGCTACGAGGAGGAGCCGCCGGAGCCCGTCCGCTCCCATCACTGGGAGAATCCCTGGGAACCCCACCCCACCAACCCTGAGGGTGAGACTGTACCCGAACCCCTCCGCCCCTGCTGCTACCCAGAGGAGCCACCCGAGGACCGTTGGCCTGACTTCCCGGCAGAGCTACCGGACCTGCCACCGAGCCCTGGCCGAGAGGAGCCCATGCAGACGGACTGGCCTGAGCCCGGCGCGACGAACGAGGTAGGCTCTGAGGGGGATCATGGAAGTAGCCCGGGGGTAGCCGACCCCGGTCCGGCTGCAACTGAGTGTGAGCCCATGTCAGTGTGTTGCGGTCTGGACACCCCACTGACCAGAAGCGACAGCAACCGCTGTTAGGGCCCCGGGCTGGAACGCAGTGGAGTGGGTGGGCCTGCGTTCCTCACTGCCACCCTCCGCTCACGGGTGGCAGGCTTCCCCCTCACCCAACGCTCGGCTACAGCAGCCTAGGCATACCCTGTGCTTCTGAACTATTTGCTCGCAGCCCCTGCAAACAAGGGCCTGAGCTAAACTGTGTTTGCCCCGCCCTGATCCAGGGCCTGGGCTCTGAACTGTCTGCCCGCTCAGCCCCTGCAAACAAGGGCCTGAGCTAAACTGTGTTTGCCCCGCCCTGATCCAGGGCCTGGGCTCTGAACTGTCTGCTCGCTCAGCCCCTGCAAACAAGGGTCTGAGCTAACTGTGTTTGCCCCGCCCTGATCCAGGGCCTGGGCTCCTGAACTGCTTGCTCGCTCAGCCCCCTGCAGTCAAGGGCCTGAGCTTTAACTGTGGTTGCTCCGACTCTGCACCAAAGAGCCGGAGTTTCGAGACTAACTGACTGCTTGTTCCCACAGTAGTGAGTCGGTGTGGCTCCCCTCCTGCCCGGAAGGGTCGAGCCCCGGCTAGGACCTATTACAGGCGGCCAGCACATCCCTTGGCCCACGCCGCTTCCTGCAGCCCCCATTGGCCTGGAGTGGCCAGTGGGAGCCGCGATCAGCCGAACCTGTGGACACAGCAGGTAAACAAACCGGCCCAGACCGCCAGGGGCTTTCCCTGAACAAGCAGCGGCTTTGAGAAGCACTGGTCTATTGGGACATATGAAGTGGATTTTCTAGGAAGTATCTATGGGATATGAATGCAAATTCCCCACCTCCGATTATGCAAATACCCAGCCTTTTGAAGCTACCCCGTGAGGAGAGGGCCTTTGTCTTCTGGTCACCTGTTACATGAGGCCAAGATCAAAGATCCATGCTGTATCAAGAAAAGACTCAACTATTCATGGTTGTTCTCATTCTGAGCCAAGGCTGGTATGAACTTGTAACCACAGAAAAACCCCTTTGAAGGACTCGCTCCTATCAGAGCCCTTGTTGCAGTGAGGCATGATCTCTGGTAAGCTTATTAGCATGCACATAGATTATTTTGTTGTTTGAATATGTTTTCTCTGTAATGCTTTCACTTTAAGATTAAATGTGCTTGCTTAGAAAGAGCTGTGTGGTAATTTGTAACTGCTGGCAATTACAGCATTTCATAACCTCTGGAAAGAAAACAAAGCACAGACCCTAGTCTGGTAAGGCAATCTGGCTTGCTGGGGATATCACAGTATAGGCAGGGAACTGTACAGCCCGGAAAAACCCCAGTCAGGCAGAAGAGAGGTGATGGCTGAGGAGCCGGGAGATTAGAGTGGGTGTCATCGAGGGACCACAGAGGGTGAATACAGGTGCAGTTGCGCTAAACTGTGATATCCTTCCCCTAAATCCACTTCCAATTCTGATTTATCAGGAAACTGGATGCTCTTTGAGATGAGTACCTGCACTGGACACCTTATACCTGCTAAGCTGTTGCAACTTGACCCATACCTCCTGGCCTACCCTGTTAGGTCTCTGAGTTGCTAGGGGAAGGTGAAAAAAGCCACCCCATTCTAGCAACTCTGGCAGTGAGAGAAAAATCCCTTTCCTGTCCTCAAAAAGGTGAAGAGCACAATGCTCGCAGCAGACCAAAAATCCAGTCCTCTGCTAATCCCAGGGATGGGAGGGTGGGGAGCTGCTAACTAGGCATGAGAGGGGGCTCAGACTGGAGGGACAAGGTTTATATATCCTCCACTAGATGTGCAGAAGACAATGGTTTATCTTAGCCCCACTGGCCTGCCCACCATCTGAGGTGATGTCTTCTTCCCCCAACCCAAATCTGGAGGGGGGTACCCCTAAAGGAGCTACTACCCTTTCTTCCCCACCAGTCCAGACAAAGTCTCCCCACCTTGAGGTTGCAGGGATTGCAATTTGTGCTACAGGGAATCAGAGTCAAAGTGTAAGGGGAACTGTACACTGCTATACTTTGTGTAAACAGAAAAAACACAAGCTGATTACATCCAGGGATACAGACCAGCTGTTTCATGCTGGTGTTTCAACTGAATAATTATAAATCAAGTATAATTTGCAACAATAAAAGTCTGCTTTGCCATAAGATTTTACATTATTAACTTCAATTCACTGGTCTACTTAGATCTTAAAGTTGAGATCTTAATGAACAATGTATTCCTCCAGACCTGTACTTTCACTGGTGGGAGCAATGATTAGGTTCTATGGAGTGTATGGTTTTAGAAGCAATAAATGGAATATAGGGCGAACTCTAAGGGATCAAGGGAGCTGGAGCTCAAAGGTGACTGTGTTGATTTGTCGCCATACCCAGTATGAGCCAAGGAATCGGTGGCCTAGTTTCCGAGAGGATCTGTCCATGCAGATGTGTTCTGTAAAAAGCCATACCTTTTGTCCTACAGATCATGCAGGCCCCTGTTGTCTACACTTGTCCACATGTTTTTTGTAGTCCTCCTTCACCTTTTTAAGGTGTCCCATCACTTCATCTTGTATGTGATAGATGTGTTGTACTAGGTCCAATGCAGAGTTGGCAGAAGATATGGGTAGCTATGGTGACATCAAGGGTGCTACCCACAATTGATAAAGAAGGAGCTGTGGCCTGTGAATGCATGGTCTGCATTACTGTACAAGTACTCAGCACAGGGAAACAATGAAGACCAGTTATCCTGGTAATGGTTGATGTGGCATCGTAAGTATTTTTCGAGGATCTGGTTGATTCTTTCTGTTTGGCTCTTAGACTGAGGATGGTAGGCAAAGAACAGGTGCATATGGACTCCTGTTTAATTAAGGGCTTCATGCCAGAAGAAGGCGGTAAACTGTGGTCCCCAGTCAGAAGTGATGTGATACTAGAGACTATGAAGGCAGACTACATAGTTTATGCAGAGTCAGGTGGTTTCCCCCACAGAGGGTAAACCCATGCAAAGAATGAAGTGAGCCCTCTTAGCAAAGCAATCTATCACTGTCAGAATGGTTGTGAAACCACTGGATTCTAGTAGTTGCACCACAAAGACTAAGGAAATTTCCTTCCAGGGCCAAGATGAGGTATCCAGAGGTTAGAGGAGACCACACAGTTTCTGGCATGGAATCTTGGTGTCGACGCACACCTGGCAGGAAGCTATAAAGGTCTCTATTGGGGGGCACATTCAGGGCCACTAGAAGAAACAGGACATTAATTGTCAGGTTTTATATCACCCTAAAGTGTCCTGCCAGGGTGGAGGCATGGCACAGTTGAAGAACCACCACTCTTTCAGGTCCTGGGGGAACACAGATGCAGTCACTTTTAAATGTGATCCCCGCCTGGATGTCATGTCATTTTCAGTTGATAATGGCTATCTGATGTGGTGAAATTCCAGAGACAGGCAAAGTGGATGAGTGCAAGCAGGTTCTGGCAGCAACTCGTATTGAGGAAATTATGGGACTTGAGAACATTGGCTGGTTCTGGACTGGGCCCCTCCTGAGTCATAGCCACATCCTCATGACAAGGCATTGGCCTTGCCATTTCTAGTTCCAGGCTGGTAGGTCAAAATAAAGTTGAACAAGGAGAAAAATAGGGTCCACCAGAGCTGTTGTTGGTTTAGGACCTTGGCACAGGTACCTCAGGTTCTTATGATCAGTAAACGCTTGGATCCGAAGACAGGCCCTTCCAAGTATTGTCCTCACTCTTCAAAGGCGGTCTTAATTGCCAGGAGCTCCTTGTCCAAGATTTTATAGTTTCACTCTGCAGGAGTAAGCTTCCCCAAGCAGTAGGAGATGGGGTGCGGTATTTTTTCAGGTGCATGCCTTTGGGAGAGGACTGCCCTGATTGCCATACTAGAAATGGCTTCCACAATCAAAGCTTATATCATGTCTGGGAGGGCCAATACAGGAGCAGTGGTGATGGCAAGCTTCAACTGTTCAAATCCACGCTGGGCCTCTAGCAAACAATGGAACCAAGCATTTTTCCAGAGTAGGACAGTGAGGGGCTTGGCTTGTTTTGAAAAATTCAAAATGAATCTCTAGTAAAAGTTCACAAAGCCTGAAAAATATTAGAGGTCATGCACACATCAGGGAGCTAACCAGTCACAGACAGACTGGACCTTGCGCGTATCCATCTTGATTCCTTCTGGAGACAGGATGAAATCCAGGAACTCGGAAGAAGTCTGATCGAATGTGCACTTGTCAAGTTTAGCATAGAGTCTGTGTTGTTGTAGTCTCTCTAGGACTGTACAGACATGAGTGGTGTGTTGGTCCAGATCATCTAATATCAATATATTATCTAAATATACTATCACAAACTGGTCCAGTAGGTCTTGTAGCACATTGTAAATGAAGTGCTGGAACACTGCTGGGGCACTAGTCAGTCCAAATGGCATACCTAAATATTCAAAATGGCCATAGCAGGTCTGAAAGGCAGTATTCCATATATCCCGTTCTCAGATACAGATGAGACTGTAAACTCTCTGGAGATCCAGTTTAGTGAATATGCGGGCAGCCTCCACATAGTCCAAGAACTCAGGGATCGGGGTAGTGGGTAATGGTTACATATTGTTTTCTTATTTAGGGCTCAGTAATTATCCCAATGTGGAGGGAGGATTTCTGCATTGTTATTCTCGAAGACATATTTGTGGTGCTTGGGAGAGAAGTTCCATCATTCCCCCAGCAAGTGTTTCAATGCAGGCAACTACACCTACTTGAGCCTACTTGGGTTTGGATACAACATTCACTGGTCCCTGGCCATGCTGTCCACCAAATTCTGACAGGAAAATGACCTTGTGCTATGGCCAGTGAATGAAGTTCAGCCAGGAGATGCCAAGGATCTGGAAAAATGGAGGGAATGGATCACATTGAATTGCATTATTTCTCTGTGTCCCTCAATAATGGCCTCCAGTGGGAGAGTATCTTTGACAACTGGACTTGAAGACAATTTCATTAAGAGTTTCACTCATGTCAGGCATGGCCTTGCGCAGCAGGAATCTGTAGGACCCAAGCTGTACCTGCATCCATTGAATTGTCCGCTGCTCCCGAACTGATGTGGGCCTGTTTGAGGGGCATCTGTTGTGAGTCCCCCAGGATGTGCAGCTGGATAGGTACCTGCGAATGAAAAGTCCCTGGATAGGGCTCAGGGTGTGTCTCAGTAAGGGACTAGGGTATGGGGAAGTTCTCTTCTCTAAAGGCCCAACTGGAGATCAGAACCACAAGTTGGGAACCAGAGTCACGCTGGGTCAGGATACCTTGGCGTCAGAGACAGAAGACAAACTGGACATCAGAATCATGAGTCAGGAACTAGAGTCAGGCCAAGTCAGGATACCCGAAGGTCAGGGGCTAAAGAAAAACCGGAAGCCAGGAACCACAAAAATTGCCAAGTCAGATGCCTGGAGTCAAGCCAGGTCAGGATGCCAGGAAATCAAGCAGGTGGAGCAGTTGCAGGAAGCACAAGGCAGAAAGTCCAGAGAAAGGTGGAGCAGGCCAATCAGCAGCTCTGGGACTCCGCCAATCAACCTCAGGTTCCAAACCTCACACTGGGGATGAGCTTTATGGTTCCAGGTAAGCGATTGTCAGCAGACTGCTAGGTGGAAGGTTGAAACGTGGCTGCTACCATGAACCCTGCAGGCCTGGGTTTGAGAACCATGGGTCATAATACTCAAGAAATTTTAGCATTTCAATATTTGGTTTAATTCTGAATAACAAAACCAAATTTTTCAAAATTTCTTGCAAACCAGAAACCCTAAAAAATGTTTCAGAAACAGCAACATATTGTGTTTCTAAAATGAAATAAATTCCCAGGTCCAGCAGTAGTGCAGCAGTGAAACTGACAAGAATGTCAATTTCAGTAAGCAACTGCTGAGGCTCCTTGCCCCAGTGTTGGGTATCCTAGAGCACCAAGATTCCCAGGTCAGCTTGGGAGTTGACTTCCCAAGGAGATGGGAAGCCCTACCTCTTGCGAGTTGCTTTCATATTCTCCTCCCCACCATACACACACACCCCTTTCAGGCACCATGTTACATCCCCTGCAATCTATTCACAATCCCTCCCCTGTTGAGTGCTGGCAGGAAAGGGTCATCTTAAATAGAGTCCACAAACTGATCTGCCTTAATAAAATATTACCCTTATAATGCTGTTAAGGTCAAAGTCTTGCATAAGTTGTATGATTGGTAAACAAAATATGCATAATTTATTGCTGTCTTATGCAATGTGAGAGATTGCTAGAAATATTATTTATTTCTATAGTACCTTAAATGTGCATGGCACTTTACAGATTGTGGGTTTTTTTCTATGTTGCTATTCCAATCTGTTTAGAATCTAAGAAGCAAACCTTTACTCATAGATCTTGTCCAATTTATATGTGATTAAGTAGGTAAAGACTACTCACATGAATAAAGGCCCTAACCAATTCCCTCTGAAGTCAACAGGAGACTCTCAATACAGACCTCCAGCTTTCTGTTTTGATATTAAAAGATTCCAAGCAATCCACTTGAAAAAGAACTTTGATTTAATCTCATTTTTTTTAATTAAGCAGAAAGGAAAACATTAGAAAAGCAACAGAGTCCTATGGCACCTTATAGACTAAAAGACGTATTACTTATGCTCCAGTACGTCTGTTAGTCTATAAGGTGCCATAGGACTCTTTGTCGCTTTTTACAGATTCAGACTAGCACGGCTATCCCTCTGATATTAGAAAAGCAGTTAACTTTAAATATTTCTTATATAGTATTATTATGCTGGAAGTATTCTTTCTTAAAATTTACTGCAGATTGAAACAATCAAGCACCAAAAGGATAAAAGTTGGTCTATAAAATCTAGAGGAAAAAATAAATAAAAGTGACTAAATTACAGTACCTTTAGTTTTTCAGTGGCATAAAAATCTGGGCAGGAATGGCATCTTCTTAGTGTGCTTTTTGCCTACAAATAAAACAAAATGAAAATAGGTCTATCATAGTCCATGGCTAGTAAAAGTGGAGTCTTAATTTACTTTGTTCTTAATTACACAATTTTCAATAAGAATGATAGTTCTTCCTGACAAATTTTCTGTTTTAGAGCTGGTTTTATGCTCTGAATTCATGCAAAAACTATGTTAATACAATGCTAGGATTACAAAGTTAAAATTAAAACAAAAGCAGGAAAACGTTAAGTGGCTGTGTTACACATATTTCTTATTATCAAATCTTGGTTTTTCTGTTAGATATGAAGCTTAATATAGCTCTAGTTATGTTATTAAATACATATAATAAAATATTACCAAAAACAAAAATTTAGTTAGTTTGACAGCTTAGGTTGCATGAGGACACACTCACTTCTCTTAAATCTTGAAAGCATGTAAATAAGAAGCTAAAGGTAAAGTCTCTAACATTCATTCCTACCTTCACATTACCTACAATGTGGTCAATGACACACTCCAATATTCTATAGGGTATTCACTTCATCTCCAACAGGTATAAAAAAGCAACTCCATCCAATTCATAATCTAATGCAAAAACTTAATAGTGACCTCATATGTTTTATATTTACAGATTAGCACATTTGACTATCACATAGTCCATTCTTTTGGAAAGTTATTCTGCCTTAATTCTGCTGAGATTGCCATCACAGTTTTGCACGTGAGCATGAGTTGGATGAAGCTGAGATATATACTCCTTTTCAGTAGGTGTGTTCCAATGAGCTAATGCAATTGTCCCAGAAGCAGTATGTATGACTGCTGGGCTCCTGGTAAGGCCAGAATGTGCAGTGATGTCATTAAAGGGCTATTCTTTACTTGAAAATTAAATTAAGTTAGAACATGCCTTTGAGGAGTTGTATTAGTTAACCTGATGTTAAATGCTGCTTTGCAGTAGACAGTAAAGACAGGGACAAGGCATGTTTAACATTGTGTCAGCTTGTCGTGGTTAAATATATAGTTCCAGTAGTTTACCCACAATCAGCTGACACAATGTTAAACACAGAGATCCTTGACTGCAAAGCCATGCTTAACAGCATGTTAGTTAACATGACTCAAAATTGTGTTCTAACACAACCTACTTTTCTAGTGAAGACAAACCTTGGAAGTTAAACTCCTTTCAGTTAAACTTCTTTCCAAAACAACTGTTAATTGCATTACAGAGAGTCCTACAGTATCATATAATACTTTTATAATAGTGTGAAAGGGTGAACCAGGCCCTTTGAGGCTCCCTGCTGGAGGCCTCTCAGTCCTACCACATCTTGCCCCAAGAAAGGAGCAGTGAAGGTTTGTCCTCCAGGCCTGCCTAGAAAGGCTGCGCGGAAGAAGCCAATCAGAGCACAGCAGCCTCAGATAAAAGGAGCTGCAGGGGTTGAGCAGGGCAGTTCCTGGCTGGGACCAGAAGAGGGAAAGACAGGGAAACAGTTAACTGACACAAAGTATCTTTGAGTATAACAAATTTATCCAAAGATTAAAAATGTTTTTGGTAAGCCCTTAACTTTTGAAAAGGAAGCAATTGGGAATAATTTAAATTGAAAGCTATTTTATTGAGATACATACATACCACCATATAACTGTAGATGTCAAGATCATCCTCAGACTCTGAGTCTTCTTCATCTTGAAGGTCAGCAGAAAAGTCTTCAGTTACAACACCCTCAATAACATTGCTCTGTAATATTAACATATTTAATATTAATTTTACATTACTATTAAAATTTTAGTCAGCTACAGTAAATATAGCAATATGCCAATTACTAAAGAACATACTATAGCTAATCTAAAGTTTAGGGCTGTCAAGCAATTAAGAAAATAAATTGTGATTAATTACACTGTTGAACAATAATAGAATATAATTTATTTAAATATTTTTGGATATTTTCTACATTTTAAAACATATGTATTTCAGTTACAACACAGAATACAATGTGTACAGTGCTCACTTTATATTATTTTTATTACAAATATTTGCACTGTAAAAAAACAAAATAAATAGTTTTTTTCAATTCACCTAATGCAAGTACTTTAGTGCAATATCTTTATTGTGAAAGTTGAACTTACAAATGTAGAATTATGTACAAAAAAATAACTTCACTCAAAAATAAAACAATGTAAAACTTTAGAGCCTTCAAGTCCACTCAGTCCTACTTCTTCTTCAGCCAATCACTCAGACAAACAAGTTTGTTTACATTTGCAGGCGGTAATGCTGCCCGCTTCTTGTTTACAATGTCACCTGAAAGAACAGGTGTTCGTATGGCACTGTTGTAGCCAGCATCACAAGATATTTATGTGCCAGATGCATTAAAGATTCATATGTCCCTTCATGCTTCAACCACCATTCCAGAGGCCATGTGCCCATGCCAATGAAGGGTTCTGCTTGACAATGATCCAAAGTGGTGTGGACCAATGAATGTTCATTTTCATTATCTGAGTCAGTTGCCACCTGCAGAAGGTTGATTTTCTTTTTAGGTGGTGTGTGTTCTGTAGTTTCCACATCAGAGTGTTGCGCTTTTAACTCTTCTGAAAGCATGTTCCACACCTCCTCCCTCTCAGATTTTGGAAGACACTTCAGATTCTTAAACTTTGGGTTGAGTGCTGTAGCTATCTTTAGAAATCTCACATAGGTACCTTCTTTGTGTTTTGTCAAATTTGCAGTGAAAGTGTTCTTAAAATGACCATCATCCGAGACTGCTATAACATGAAATAAATGGCAGAATGTGGATAAAACAGAGCAGGAGACATGCAACATCAGAGCAGGAGACATCCCCTAAAGAGTTCAGTCACATAATAACACTTTTTTTTTTAGCGAGTATCATCAGCATGGAAGCATGTCCTGTGGAATGGTGACTGAAGCATGAAGGAGCATACGAATGTTTAGCATATCTGGCATTTAAATACCTTGCAATACCGGCTTCAAAAGTTCCATGTGAATGCCTCTTCTCACTTTCAGGTGATATTGTAAATAATAAGTGGGCAGCATTATCACCTGAAAATGTAAACAAACTTGTTTGTCTGAGTGATTGGCTGAACAAAAAGAAGGACTGAGTGGACATGTAGGCTCTAAAGTTTTACATTGTTTTGGTTTTGAGTGCAGTTATGTAACAACAAAAAAATCTACATTTGTAAGTTGCACTTTCATGATAAAGAGATTGCACTACAGTACTTATATGAAGTGAATTGAAAAATATTATTTCTTTTGTTTATCATTTTTACAGTGCAACTATTCGTAATAAATAATATAAAGTGAGCACTGTACCCTTTGTATTCTATGTTGTAATTGAAATCAATATATTTGAAAATATAGAAAAACATTCCAAAATATTTAATAAATTTCAATTGGTATTCTGTTGTTTAACAGTGCAATTGAAATTGTGATTAATCACGATTACTTTTTTAGTTAATTACATGAGTTAACTGTGATTAATCGACAGCCCTACTAAAGTTCTTATAGAATAACTATTCAATTCACATTTAAGATGCGCAGACACATCTGCGAACAGGGGCTGCTAACAGGGAGCTGCTAACAGGGGCTGCTAACAGGGAGTTTCGCAAGGGAGTTCTCCAGGTGAAGGAGGAGCAATACAGCACCCTTTTGGGGACCATGTGCTGTGGCTGGCAGTTGGAAGCTGTGAGCTTCAAAGGAAGGTTTGAAAGCTAGAAGCCTCTGCTGACAGGGGGCTGCAGACGGGAGTTTGACAGAGGGAGGCTTACGATGGTTAGGAAGACCCGCAACACCTGTGCCAGCACTGCTACTGTCTCCTCCACCTGTGCCTGTAGCCAGACAGAGCGCCTGAGCATGGATGCCTCTACCCAGATCCTGGTGTGGTTTTGCAAAGACTGTAACTTGCAATTTCCACTTACTGATATCCAGGCTGCGGGGACCATCCAATGTGAGAGGTGCCTGCTGGTGGAATCTCTCAGGCAGCAGGTGGGAGAGCTACAGGAGGAGGTGGCTAGGTTGAGGAGCATCCGAATCCACGAGCAATTCCTCGACAGTGTCCATGTGGAGACAGCTGAGGTAGCTGTCCCAGTACACAGGACTGCTGATACACCACTGGTGGAGGAGGAGATGGCTCAGGGTGGACACTGGCAGCTGGTTACTTCTGGCAGCAGGCAGTGCTCCACCCTTGCTCCGAACCCTCCGGCCGTGGTTATAGGTAACCGTTATGCTCTTCTTGATACAGGAAAGAAGGAATCACTCCCTACAGTAAAGGAGGAGAAGCCTCGTACCCCTAAGGCTGGAAAGTCTGCTGCCACCACTGCGAATAGGAAACGTAGGGTAGTGGTGGTCGGAGACTCTCTGCTGAGGGGGACGGAGGCGCCCATCTGTCGCCCTGACATTTCATCTCGGGAGGTATGCTGCCTGCCGGGGGCCCGTATCCGAGACGTTACGGAGGCATTGTCGAGGATTATCCAGCCCTCTGACTACTACCCCATGCTACTCATCCATGTGGGCACAAATGATACTGCGCGGTGTGACACTGAGCGGATCAAGAGTGACTACAGGGCTCTGGGAGTACGGGTGAAGGAGTTTGGAGCGCAGGTGGTATTCTCTTCAATTCTTCCTGTCAAAGGTAGGGGCCCGGGCAGAGACAGATGCATCATGGAGGTGAATGCCTGGCTGCGAAGATGGTGTCGCCAGGAGGGCTTTGGCTTCCTAGACCACGGGATGCTATTCGAGGAAGGACTGCTAGGCAGAGATGGCGTTCACCTTTCGAGGAGAGGAAAGACCCTATTCGGGCACAGACTGGCTAACCTAGTGAGGAGGGCTTTAAACTAGGTTCGACGGGGACAGGTGAGCAAAGCCCACAGGTAAGTGGGGAACATGGAGACCGGGGAGATGGGTCGGAAACAAGAGGGAGTGTGGGCTATATTGGCAGAGAGAAAGGAGAGTCAGGACAAAACTGGGAGGAAAGATCAAACCAGTATCTTAGATGCCTATATACAAATGCGAGAAGTATGGGGAATAAGCAGGAAGAACTGGAAGTGCTAATAAATAAATACAACTATGACATTGTTGGCATCACTGAAACTTGGTGGGATAATACACATGATTGGAATGTTGGTGTGGATGGGTACAGCTTGCTCAGGAAGGATAGACAGGGGAAAAAGGGAGGAGGTGTTGCCTTATATATTAAAAATGTACACACTTGGACTGAGGTAGAGATGGACACAGGAGACGGAAGTGTTGAGAGTCTCTGGGTTAGGCTAAAAGGGGCAAAAAACAAGGGAGATGTCATGCTAGGAGTCTACTACAGGCCACCTAACCAGGTGGAAGAGGTGGATGAGGCTTTTTTCAAGCAACTAACAAAATCATCCAAAGCCCAAGATTTGGTGGTGATGGGGGACTTCAACTATCCGGATATATGTTGGGAAAATAACACAGTGGGGCACAGACTATCCAACAAATTCTTGGACTGCATTGGAGACAACTTTTTATTTCAGAAGGTTGAAAAAGCTACTAGGGGGGAAGCTGTTCTAGACTTGATTTTAACAAATAGAGAGGAACTCGTTGAGAATGTGAAAGTAGAATGCAGCCTGGGTGAAAGTGATCATGAAATCATAGAGTTTGCAATTCTAAGGAAGGGTAGAAGGGAGAACAGCAAAATAGAGACAATGGATTTCAGGAAGGCAGATTTTGGGAAGCTCAGAGAGCTGATAGGTAAGGTCCCAGGGAATCAAGACTGAGGGGAAAAACAACTGAGGAGAGTTGGCAGTTTTTCAAAGGGACACTATTAAGGGCCCAAAAGCAAGCTATTCCGCTGGTTAGGAAAGATAGAAAATGTGGCAAAAGACCACCTTGGCTTAACCACGAGATCTTGCACGATCTAAAAAATAAAAAGGAGTCATATAAAAAATGGAAACTAGGACAGATTACAAAGGATGAATATAGGCAAACAACACAGGAATGCAGGGGCAAGATTAGAAAGGCAAAGGCACAAAATGAGCTCAAACTAGCTACAGGAATAAAAGGAAACAAGACGACTTTTTATCAATACATTAGAAGCAAGAGGAAGACCAAAGACAGGGTAGGCCCACTGCTTAGTGAAGAGGGAGAAACAGTAACAGAAAACTTGGAAATGGCAGAGATGCTTAATGACTTCTTTGTTTCGGTCTTCACCGAGAAGTCTGAAGGAATGCCTAACATAGTGAATACTAATGGGAAGGGGGTAGGTTTAGCGGATAAAATAAAAAAAGAACAAGTTAAAAATCACTTAGAAAAGTTAGATGCCTGCAAGTCACCCGGGCCTGATGAAATGCATCCTAGAATACTCAAGGAGCTAATAGAGGAGGTATCTGAGCCTCTAGCTATTATCTTTGGAAAGTCATGGGAGACGGGAGAGATTCCAGAAGACTGGAAAAGGGCAAATATAGTGCCCATCTATAAAAAGGGAAATAAAAACAACCCAGGAAACTACAGACCAGTTAGTTTAACTTCTGTGCCAGGGAAGATAATGGAGCAATTAAGGAAATCATCTGCAAACACTTGGAAGGTGATAAGGTGATAGGGAACAGCCAGCATGGATTTGTGAAGAACAAATCATGTCAAACCAATCTGATAGCTTTCTTTGATAGGATAACGAGCCTTGTGGATAAGGGTGAAGCGGTGGATGTGGTATACCTAGACTTTAGTAAGGCATTTGATACGGTCTCGCATGATATTCTTATCGATAAACTAGGCAAATACAATTTAGATGGGGCTACTATAAGGTGGGTGCATAACTGGCTGGATAACCGTACTCAGAGAGTTGTTATTAATGGTTCCCAATCCTGCTGGAAAGGCGTAACGAGTGGGGTACCGCAGGGGTCTGTTTTGGGACCGGCTCTGTTCAATATCTTCATCGACGACTTAGATATTGGCATAGAAAGTACGCTTATTAAGTTTGCGGATGATACCAAACTGGGAGGGATTGCAACTACTTTGGAGGACAGGGTCATAATTCAAAATGATCTGGACAAATTGGAGAAATGGTCTGAGTTAAACAGGATGAAGTTTAACAAAGACAAATGCAAAGTGCTCCACTTAGGAAGGAAAAATCAATTTCACACATACAGAATGGGAAAAGACTGTCTAGGAAGGAGTACGGCAGAAAGGGATCTAGGGGTTATAGTGGATCACAAGCTAAATATGAGTCAACAGTGTGATGCTGTTGCAAAAAAAGCAAACATGATTCTGGGATGTATTAACAGGTGTGTTGTGAGCAAGACACGAGAAGTCATTCTTCCGCTCTACTCTGCTCTGGTTAGGCCTCAGCTGGAGTATTGTGTCCAGTTCTGGGCGCCGCATTTTAAAAAAGATGTGGAGAAATTGGAAAGGGTCCAGAGAAGAGCAACAAGAATGATAAAAGGTCTTGAGAACATGACCTATGAAGGAAGGCTGAAAGAATTGAGTTTGTTTAGTTTGGAAAAGAGAAGACTGAGAGGGGACATGATAGCAGTTTTCAGGTATCTAAAAGGGTGTCATAAGGAGGAGGGAGAGAACTTGTTCACCTTAGCCTCTAAGGATAGAACCAGAAACAATGGGTTTAAACTGCAGCAAGGGAGGTCTAGGTTGGACATTAGGAAAAAGTTCCTAACTGTCAGGGTGGTTAAACACTGGAACAAATTGCCTAGGGAGGTTGTGGAATCTCCGTCTCTGGAGATATTTAAGAGTAGGTTAGATAAATGTCTATCAGGGATGGTCTAGACAGTATTTGGTCCTGCCATGCGGGCAGGGGACTGGACTCGATGACCTCTCGAGGTCCCTTCCAGTCCTATAATCTATGAATCTATGAATCTGTCTGTTATGGTCAAAATCTATTTGGTGTGACAGCGAGTTAGGCTACCGCCGAATTGGCTAGTGCTCCCTGATTCTCTAAACAGCTCCTCCATGGACTCGGTAATTTATGCCAGCAGGCAATGGTAACAGTTACTGATAGCCAGAGCACAGCTCACTCTGGCTGTACCCCCTCATGATGAGACTGAGAGAGAGTGGCATTGGAGCTAACTATGCCAGGTCTGTTCCTGCTGTAGACTCCCCTATGCATAAGAAAGAATGTCTCTTTTTACTGCATCTCTTGCACTGGAGTATTTTATATGGATTGCTGGCTTCTCTATAGCCACTGGCCCCAGCACAGAGTAAGGACTTTGAATGCCAGCACCAGGCACTAGATATGTCCATTAGCTTGGATGGCATGTCAGCTGCCAAACATGTTTGCATTACGAAGATTTTATTGCACAACATTACAAAGTTTAAAAACACACTGACATTTTCTAAAATTGTTTTCTCTGTCTAAAATGCTGGGGGGTGGGGAGGAGGGGTTATCACATTTTAATAGGAACCAGTGATAGGATACCATACAAGAGACTTCATGTAAAGTAGCTTTATAAGTTTTTCTAAAAGAAAGAACACACATTTAAAAACAACGTGCTAGAATATAAAAGCATTAAGGGGGGAAAGTAGTATTTATTACTATGTAATTAAAATAAACACTATACGATATCAAATGTGGCCACTATAACATGTAGCATAATTACTACTGGAAATTCTATTATTCCAGAAACTGAACTTAAAACCACAGCAAATTATGCAATATATACAACAGATCATACATATTATCATCTATAGATATTAATACAGAAACTCTAATAAAAATAATAGTATAAATAACTACAGTAAGAGTGGTATGTATCTTCAAAAGGTAGCAATACACAGAAAACTTTTAAAATATTTACCTCATACGTAGGAAATAAGGTTTCCTTCATGAAAGACAGTGGAGCAGAAAATTTTGGTGGAGCTGGAGCCCAAAACATTTTTAGAGTTCCCGGATGAACAGAAACCTTCAAAGCCAACAAACTGCGGTTAGCTACTAAAACCAAGCCAAACATTAAATGTCTTTATATTATTACGATCTGAATATAACTGTTTGGTGACAAAATGCCAAAGTCCACTGAATATGCTTTTGAGGAAAGCTGCAACCAGAATAATGAAATTTCAAGAGATGAGACACACTTCTACGACAAAATAAACTATTCAGTGTATCTCTCTAAATTTTTAATTCATTGTTAATTGGCATTTCTCAACCTAATGCTGGCGTTGGCTATCATGCAGAAAAGTGAGGCCATTTTTGGCACTAGAAACATGAAGGAACTACAAGTTTCTAACCTGTTTTACTAATCATTTAACAATTAAAAGAACCCCTAATACTCAAAACAAATATTTTCAATTGTAAATATTAAAAGTTTTCCTTCTTATTGCTAAATCAATATAATAAAGTAGATAAGAAACCAACTAACAGATTCTTGTGGCTCACACACTGCCAATATTACAAATGATATCATTTTCAGAAGATGGCAGATTCCCCAGCATTTGGCTCAGACATGATCAATGTACTTAAAAACTTAGCTTTATAAAACTTTAGAGTAGGGCTGTCAATTAATCGTAGTTAACTCACACAATTAACTCAAAAAAATTAACTGTGATTAAAAAAATTAATCGCAATTAATTGCACTGTTAAACAATAGAATACCAATTGAAATGTATTAAATATTTTGGATGTTTTTCTACATTTTCAAATATATTGATTTCTATTACAACACAGAATACGAAGTGTACTGTGCTCACTTTATATTATTTTTTATTACTAATATTTGCACTGTAAAAATGATAAACAAAAGAAACAGTATTTTTCAATTCACCTCATACAAGTACTGTAGTGCAATCTCTACCACGAAAGTGTAACTTACAAATGTAGATTTTTTTTTGTTACATAACTGCACTCAAAACCAAAACAATGTAAAACTTTAGACACTATACATCCACTTAGTCCTACTTCTTGTTCAGCCAATTACTAAGACAAACAAGTTTGTTTACATTTACGGGAGATACTGCTGCCTGCTTCTTATTTACATTACCTGAAAGTCAGAACAGGCGTTTGCATGGCACTTTTGAAGCCGGCGTTGCAAGGTATTTACGTGACAGATATGCTAAATATTCGTATGCCCCTTCACGCTTCAACCACCATTCTGGGGACATGCTTCCATGCTGATGATGCTCGTTAAAAAAATAGTGCGTTAATTAAATTTGTGACTGAAGTCCTTGGGGGAGAATTGTATGTCTCCTGTTCTGTTTTACCCACATTCGGCCATATATTTCATGTTATAGCAGTCTCGGATGATGACCCAGCATATGTTCATTTTAAGAATACTTTTACTGCAGATTTGACAAAACACAAAGAAGGAATCAATGTGAGATTTCTAAAAATAGCTACAGCACTCCACTCAAGGTTTAAGAATCTGAAGTGCCTTCCAAAATCTGAGAGGTACAAGATCTGGAGCATGCTTTCAGAATTCTTAAAAGAGCAACACTCCGATGCGAAAACTACAGAACCAGAACCACCAAACACGAAAATCAACCTTCTGCTGGTGGCATCTGACTTAGGTGATGAAAATGAACATGCATTAAAAATTCATATGTCCCTTCATGCTTCAACCACCATTCCAGAGGATGTGTCCATGCTGATGACGGGTTCTGCTCGATAACGATCTAAAGCAGAGCAGACCAATGCATCTGGCATGTAAGTATCTTGCAACGCCGGTTACAACAGTGCCATGCGAATCCCTGTTCTCACTTTCAGGTGACATTGTAAACAAGAAGCAGTCGGCATTATCTCCTGCAAATGTAACCAAACTTCAGCCATTGGCTGAAGTAGGACTGGGTGGACGTGTAGGCTCTAAAGTTTTACGTTGTTTTATTTTTGACTGCAGTTATTTTTTTGTACATAATTCTACATTTGTAAGTTCAGCTTTCATGATAAAGATATTGCACTAAAGTACTTGTATTAGGTTAATTGAAATATACTATTTCTTTTGTTTTTTTACAGTGCAAATATCTGTAATCACAAATAAATATAAAGTGAGCACTGTACACCTTGTATTCTGTGTTGTAACTGAAATCAATATATTTGTAAATGTAGAAAACATCCGAAAATATTTAAACAAATGGTATTCTATTATTGTTTAACAGTGCAATTAATCGAGATTAATATTTTTAATCGCGTGATTAATCGAGATTGATATTTTTAATCGCTTGACCGCCCTACTTTAAAGCAAACATTTTGGTTTATCTATGGCCACAAATATTTCTTATCATCTTAAATATTTATTGTTCAGTGCAACCAAAACCAGTGGAGTTTCCCTTTAAATAAAAAGTTGGCAAATTTAAAACAGATATAAGGAATACTTTTTAGCAAAATGCACAAATAGCATGTGGCATTCATTGCCTCATGATATAATTGAGGCCAACGACTTAGGAGGATTCAAAAAAGGTTTAGAAAAATGTATGGAGAACAATAATATCCAGAGTTATACTAGGATATTATATTTTTTAAATTAAGTGTTCGATGGGATACAAGTCCTCACACTTCAGAGCACAAGCCAACCTCTAATTATTGGGGGTTAAGAGGAAGCCTCTTTGGGAAAAGGTTATCCCAAAATCAACTATTCCAAGGATTCTTGCCCCTTCCTATGAAGCATCTGGTACTAGCCACTGACTGCAACAGAATGCTAGGACCACATCTGATCAAGTAGGGAAATTCCTATGTTCCCATGTAATAATATTTCACATAAAGAACTGGGGATGAGGGTGATTTATTACAGCATATAAAAGACTGCATATTACAACATATAAATGACATATAAAATGTGGCATTAGTGTGTGTCATTTAATTCCTGAATGACACACACTAACAAAATAATTTAGGAATTTGTTTTCAGACCCTGTGTAATTATTTGTAAAACTGCACAAACAGTGTACATTTTTATCAAAATTAGTTCTTACTTTCTCTCCTAACAGTTCCAGTCGTGGCTTTTCAACATAATAGGCAGCTACTTTTTGCCATTCTGTTAGACTTTTTGATGTATGAGGAGGCAAAACATTAATTCCATCTTTCTGATTATCCTGGTATAGTTCTGAAACAGGAACTCCATAACAACAAATTCTAAAGTGGAATAAAACATGAATGAACTACTCAAATGTCAGTTACTTGAAATATTAAGAAAAATAATGTAATGTTAGTTAATTCAAATTTTAAATTAATTTTCCTTATGATTAAACCAAAGGTGAAGGAATAAATAAAATAAAATAAAATTACTCAAGTCGTTTCCTTAGAAGGGGAGAAGTCAAGAATAAAATGGTTACCTGCCTTTGGGTAACTGGTGTTCTTCAAGATGTGTTGCACATGTCAATTCCACTGTAGGTGTGTGCGCACTGTATGCACAGTTGTCGGAGAACTTTTTTCCTCAGTGGTATCCGTTGGAGCATCTTGAACTCCCTCTGTTGCATACACTACTGCGTGCTGGTATAAGAGAATGGAGCTGCCCCTAACCCCCCACAGTTCCTTCATACCAGGTGATTCTAATAGAGAGGGGAAGGAGGGCAGGTCATGGAATGGACATGTGCAAAACAACTCAAAGAACAACAGTTACAGAAAGGTAGGTAACAGTTTTTTCTTCTTTGAGTGCTTGCACATGTCCATTCCACTATAGGTGACTCACAAGCAGACAAACATGGAGGTGAGCTCGGAGTCTACCTGAATAGTGATTGAAGGACAACCTGTCCAAAATTGGTATTGTCTCCGGACTGATGGGAAATGGCATAATAGAAGCGAAAGTGTAAACTGATTACCAAGTTTCTGATTTACAAATAGCTATGATCAGTACTTGTGCCAAGAAAGCCACTGGAGTTGCCTGTGCTTTAGTAGAATGCATCAATATTCTAGCAACTGGTAGCATAAACAAATGCACAAAGAGATCCAGGATGAGATTCTCTAAGTGAAAACTTAACCCTGTCCATAACCATAATAAACAGCTGCGTGGAGATTCTAAAGAACTAAAGTACTCTCCAGATAAAAAGCTAAAGCCCTTCTCACATCGAATAAATGAAGTCTTTCCTCATCTCTATGCACATGGGATTTCAGGAAGAATGTAGGCAAAAAAAAGACTGCCTGGTTAGCATGAAAATTAAAGACTACAGTAACTCCTTGCTTAACGTTGTAGTTATGTTTCTGAAAAATGCGACTTTAAGTGAAACTATGTTAAGCGAATCCAATTTCCCTATAAGTATTAATGTAAATGTGGGGGGGAGGGTTAGGTTCCAGGGAAATTTTTTTCACATGACAAAAGACTATATATATATATATAAACTTATACTGTGTGTGTGTGTGTGTGTGTGTGTGTGTGTATATATACACACACACACACACACACACACACACAGTATAAGTTTTAAACAAACAATTTAATCAGCGATGATGATTGTGAAGCTTGGTTGAGGTGGTGAAGTCAGAGGGTGGGATATTTCCCAGGAAATGCCTTACTGCTAAATGATGAACTAGGAATTGGCTGAGACCTGAAGGGTTAACACGTTGTTAATGTAGCTTCACACTCTACAAGGCAGCACAAATGGAGGGAGGGGAGACAGCATGGCAGACAGAGACACACATTGTGTGACAGAGAGAGAGATACTCATTGCCCCTTTAAGTATGCTGACCCCACTCTAAATACACTGCCTTTTTAAACAGATCAGCAAGTTGAGACAGCAGCTCCTGCCAGCAAGCTCCCACTGTCCTGAGCCCTGTTGTGTGTCTCCCCTGCTCTTTGGAAATGGGGTAAGTGGGGTGCAGTAGCAGGGGGTAGGGGGACACCCTGACATTACCCCCCATCTTTCCCCCCTTGCACAGCAAGCAGGAGGCTCCCAGGAGCAGCTCCAAGGCAGAGGGCAGGAGCAGCACACGGCAGTGCAGGAAGGGACAGCTGAACTGCCAGCAATTGATAGCCTGCTAGGTAGCTGCCACACAGGGAACTTAGGGGAGCGGGAAGCCGATGGGGGGCTGCCAGTCCATCCTGGTTCCAAGCTAGCTGCAATGGGCTGATCTTCCTGCAACCAGTGGTCAAAGCAGGCGGTTGCCAAACAATCTGATCAAACTGTTTAGGAATCTGGTAACAATGGGTTAGAGAAAAGAGATTTATTATCCACCAAGATGTGGAAGGCTGAGATAGCTGCCAGATGTACTCTTACAGAGCTAATCTCCAAACTCTGATGTTTTAGGTATAGAAGACAGTCCAGTACGAGGTTCAGGGGTGCCTGTTCTGGGGATATGCCTTTCTGATAGGATGAAATGGAGTAGCACTTCCATTTACTAAGGTACATGCCCCTAGTTGTGGGTTTTCTGCTATTCAGAAACACTTCAGGGACATCCTTAGAACAGGATCCTCCAAAGCTGTGTTAACAATGCATTAGCAATGAAGCCATCCATTCTGTCAGATGGAGGGCTTGTAGGCTGGGATGGAGCAGGCAGCTGCAAAATCACATCTAGATCCAATGGGAGAGACAGAGGCTTGACTGACAAGGTCAGTAGGGTCAAGAACCAGTATTGTCGAAGTCACGCTGGTGCTATAAGGATGAGATGAGCATGGTCTTGGTTGACTTTGAACGAATTCTGGACAGCAACAGAATCAGAAGGAAGGCATAGAGGAGGGGATCCTTCCAGGGTAACCGAAAACACCAGGCAACAAGCCTGGTCTGAGACCTCCCTGGAAACAAAACCAATGGCATTTTCTGTTGGACTTTGTTGCGAACAGGTCCATGTGAGTACTCCCCCAGAGCTGGAAGATGGATCTGGTGATATCAGGGCATAAAGACCACTCATGATGATCAGAGAAGTCCTGTTCAATCAATCTATTAATGTATTCTGCTTCCCTGGAAGGTAAGCAGCCAGGATATTAACTGAATTGGTTATGCAAAAGTCCCAGAATTTCCTGGCATGACTGCGCTCCTCCCTGTCTGTTTATGTAAATCATAATCGCAGAATTGTTTGTTAAAATTAACAAGTTTTTTCCTTCTATATGTCAGAAGAAAGCTGAGCAGGCTAGTCGCACCACTTTTAACTCCGTGATACTTATATGAGCAATCAGATCCTGAAGCATCCAGAGACCTTGACCCAGAGACTCACATGAGCCCTGCAACCCAGAGCTGATGCATCTGTGACTAAAGTGAGGACTGGTAGCAGAGGAATAAAAGGGACCTCCACACAGACTTTAAGAGGATTCATCCACCAATCCAGAGACAACAAAACTGACACTGGCACATGAACCATCTAGTCCAAATGATGATTACTTGGGGCTTTCAATGACACTAGCAAGGCATGCAGCTTTCTGAGATGCAGCCTGGTGTGTTAACCCACATAGGTACACCTTGACATGTGACCCAGGAGGCTGAGGCATCTGTGTGCCATGGCGAGAGCTTATGCTTTCAGTCAAAGCATCCCAGTAGTCTTATCTGGCAACAAGCACAGGATTCCAAGGTGGTAGCTGCTCATGACTTGTGATGAGGAAGCCACCTTTGTGACCTCAGTGCTCAGTACCAGAGAATGATACTCTCGGTGCCAATGCCCCCAGAGTAATCTCAATGACAAAAGATAATATGGTTGCGGGGAGGTCTTTGCAGGATCAGGGACACCCCACGGTGTCCAGAACGACTGCTGATATGGGCCTAGAACCGCACCTTGACCGGGCCATTGCTCCATAGGAGGAGAAGACCAGTGCTGTGACTGTTGCATGACCGAAGGTCTGATGGAGGGTATGCCCTCTGTCTTGGATGGGACACAGAGGAATGCACCTCGAGTATGAAGAAGAAGAATCTGAAACGTCTGACACTGGGGGTGCACAACCAGTTGGGACTGTGGTTAGGTAGCCCAAGCTTGGAGATGATGGATGTGGTACTGAGGATATCATTGGAGGCTTGCCCTTTGACTGCACCAGTCTTTGTGGAAGCTTGGGAGGTAACAGTACTGTGAGTTCCTGACATGGAGAGGAAGGTGACGCAGGCATCGGTACTGATTGTAAACCTTCTTGCACCTCTGGGGACACCAGTACCAAAATGCTAAGTAAGTCCCTTGTAACTGCTTATGCCTCTGGGATGGTTGGGAGCGGCAATGACTGATGGATCTGCTGCAGAGATCTTTCGGGGATGTCCTCAATGGACCTGGCACAGCTCTGGAGGTGGCAATTCCTTCTTCTTAGCTGAAGAGTGCTCCAGTGAGAGACTCTAACCTGACTGTGTCTTAAAGTCTCTACTTCTACTAGGCTTTGGCACCAACATCCCCAAGTGAGGTACCAAGCCTGAGGAGGGTGTAAGCCTTTTCTTCAGTACCAGCGAATGGGACTGAGGAGCTGAAGACACCTCCTGTGTGCTCCATACCGAGGCTGATGTACTTGGGGTTCTCTCTGCATGAGACAAGTCCGATGGGGGGCAAAGTGCTGCCTCCAAGAGCAACATATGAGCCTCACCACTCTAACTCTTCTTGAGCGGAGCTTAAATCCCTTACAAATGTGACTTTTGTCACTTATGTGGGATTCTCCCAAACATTTCAAACACGCGGCGTGTGGATCATTGACCAGCACAGGTTTAGCGCAAGTATGGCAGGATTTAAAACCTGGTAAATACGGCATCATTTCGGTACTGATCCCAGTACTGAAAGACAAAAACTAGTCCAAAAACACCTATGACTAAAATCTATCACTAAAACTAACAAACTTAACTAACTAACTACTTCCTAACAATAAAAGAGAGTATATATACAAAGGAGTGAGGGAAGCTTATGACAACAAGTCCAACAACCATCACTGGCAGTAAGAAGGAACTGAGGGGGTTGGGGACAGCTCCGTGCTCTTATAGCAGCATGCAGTGGTAAATGGTGACGGGGGCATTTGTGCCTCCATAGTGGGTACCATTGAGGGAAAAAGTTCCGACAACTGTGCATGCCCAAACCCACAGTGGAATGGACATGTGCAAACACTCCAAGAAATGATTTCAGGAAAGCTTGTAAGATCAAACCCATGATGTGCATTATGTGAAGACACAAGAGGGCCACACTAGTGTTTCATATGCATGTTGGACCTACAGCTCTGAACCTGCAAACACTTATAAATATGATTAACTTTAAGCATCTGAGTAGCCCCATTTATTTTACAGAATTAAATTTAAGCATGTGTTTGCAGCATTGAGGCCTAACTGGTACATGCATAACTTTAAACATAAAGAGTAGTCCCACTGAAGTCAATGGAGTTACTCACATACTTTACATTACATTACATATTTAAGTTCAAAGTGCAGTAAAGTCAACAGGAGGGTTTCCGTTGATCTCAATGGGTTTTGGATTATACCCCAAGTGATTATCCGGTCATTTGGATTCTGATTTTGGGAGGGTTTTTTTATTTTTTTATAAAATCACCTACTGCAAATGCCTCACAAATGGAATATCTCACTTTAGAAAGTGACATTCTCAAGTATTTAAGATAAGAAGTAAAAAGCCATGTGTCTTGAAACATTTTGCACCTTCTATAATGTTTCAGATTAAAACTTACTAACCACTTCTTACATAATGTATATACAACTGTCAGGTTGAATAACCATTTTTGCCATTCTCTGCCTCTATTCACTTTGTGCCTGGTACCTCGCCAAAAACAGATTTGGAGTGGGGATGATGGGGTTGCCCAAAAAACACTACTATTTTCATTCTTCCAGGTTTGATTAATATTTATCAGCTAAGTAGCTATTTTTAAAAGGCATTCGGCTTGATAAATGATAGAGAATTTATACTGATGGAGAATTTCTGCATCATATTTTGAAATATATTAACTTAATAGAAAGTAAGGATTATATTCATATTTGTTTTAATTTATATTTTTGTCATGATTTCATAACACACTGAATCCTCAACCTTTTGGTTATAATTGGTCTTTATGAAAATAATATAATTACAAAAAATATATAACTAAATGGAAATGATGAAACATAGTATATATATACAGAAGAGAGAATTTATTGCTAAATATCTAAGTATTCACAAAAATATATATATTGTTTGACTCTTGATCATTCTAACCTCATTAGTACATGCTCAGAGTGACATCTGCTGGCTTTATACAGTTTTGTTTTTTGAAAAGATTAAACCAGTGGTTTTCAACCTTATTTCATTTGCGGACCCCTAAAAAGATTCAAATGGAGGTGTGGAACCCTTTGGAAATCTTAGACATAGTCTGCAAACCCCCAGGGTCTGCAGGCCACAGGTTGAAAACCATTGTTCTATGGTAACAACAACCTTTCATGGACCCCTTAGACATAGTCTGCGAACCCAGAGGGGTCCACAGACCACAGATTGAAAACCACTGGACTAAACTAACAATGACATTTCTCTTTGTAGAGACATGGTGAATGAGGTAATACTTGTGTTAACTATTTATGCTAAAAAATCTGTTCCATCTTATATTTAGCTGTGCCACTCTGAGTACCTTTCCCAGACCTGAAGAAGAGCCGTGTGCAGCTTGAAAGCTTGTCTCTGACCAACAGAAGTTGGTCCAATAAAAGATATTACCTCACCCACCTTGTCGCTCTAATACAGTGGTTCCCAAACTTCAACAACCTGCGAACCCCTTTCACTAAAATGTCAAGTCTCGCAAACCCCCTCCTCAAAATGAATATTTCCGGGGATTTTCTCCTTTATCTGAGTATAAATTATAAAAGCAGTGATCTGGGAAATATAAAATTTGTTTTTATGACATGCATATTACACACTATTTATTATTAAAGCAACAAAGGGTCCTGTGGCATCTTTCAGACTAACAGATGTATTGGAGCATAAGCTTTCGTGGGTGAATGCCCACTTCGTCAGATGCATGTCTGACGAAGTGGGCATTCACCCACGAAAGCTTATGCTCCAATACATCTGTTAGTCTGAAAGATGCCACAGGACCCTTTGTTGCTTTAATAATAAATAGTGTGTAATATGCATGTCATAAAAACAAATTTTATATTTCCCAGATCACTGCTTTTATAATTTATACTCAGATAAAGGAGAAAATCCCTGGAAATATTCATTTTGAGGAGGGGGTTTGCGAGACTTGACATTTTAGTGAAAGGGGTTCGCAGGTTGTTGAAGTTTGGGAACCACTGTATTAGAGCGACAAGGTGGGTGAGGTAATATCTTTTATTGGACCAAC